>NW_008795853.1:1729391-1749109 GCF_000699145.1 Aptenodytes forsteri | reverse complement strand
GCTGGGCGGGGGAGGCGGCTTTTGCCACACGCGCGCGCTTCTTTAAATAAAAAGAAGAAAGGAAGATTTCACCTCATGATTCTGTCATTTTTTATTTATTTGTCGTTTCTAACGACGGCTTGCTCTGTGTCGGTGGTGTCCTAGCGCAGACTCCCGCGCGGGGCCTTAGCCGTTCGCCGTAGCTCCCTCGTGTCTGCCTGCCGCCCGTCAGAGTTCGGCTGCCTGCCCGTCGGCTGCGTGAAATTTACGGGTCGGGGAATTTATTTTCCTTGGCTGCTGTAGATATGTCAGTAACTCCATCATCATTATGATTATTATTATTTTCATTAGGTGGGTATTTTGGATGGCAAACCTTGGGGTTTGAGCTACTCACAGTGCAATGTGTCATGTAGATTTTCTCTCCCCCGAGGGTTCAGTCAGATGTCAATCAGTCAACTGAAATTCTTCGAGTTCCAGTCCAGTTGCTTATTTTCTAGAGGAATTGCTTCACTTCTAGGAGTTTCATGTAAAAACGTGGAAATGTTCCCCTCAAAATATGGCTTCAACGTGAATGTAGTACTTCGTCAGTATTGCACACACTGAGGTTATGTCCCAGGCAAAGTTTAATTAGCTTTATGAAGTATGAAAACTGGAGTTGCTATTTTTGCAGGAATAAACACTTAAAAATGCATGGTCTGTGCCTGTGCTCATGTCAAGTGGCCATAACATACTATTTACCTCCCACTCCAAACACTGCTTCTCATTCTCATTGAATATGGCATTTTGAACATTTGACTGAGTTTATTAATCTTAATCCATGAGCGATGCAGTTTTCATTACTTTTTCTGTACACTATCCTAGGGACATGTTTTGTTTTGTTTTTTTTTTAACCTTCAGAATTGCACATATGTTCACAGATAACAAAATGATGAGCTGTGTTATCTGAGAATCTAGTCCTGGGATTTAAAAAGAGCCAGATACCAATTCCAGGTGAATGTTCCTGACATTTGAGTACAAACACTTTGGAAAATTGCCACCTCAAATGTATAGAAAATATAAGCAAAAGTAGGGCTCTGACATAGAAAATAAATAGAGAAACAGAACTTGTTAGTGAAAAAATGTGCCCTAAGAGTGATTTTTTAAATTTTTTTTTTTTTTTAATCTGTGGACAGATATCGTCAAATACTGGAAAAAGCCATTCAGCTGTCGGGTGTAGAACAACTTGAAGCTTTGAAAGCTTTTGTAGAAGCAAGTAAGTGCATCTGGTATAATCGGTTGCACACTGAGTGAAGGCCAGAGGTCTGTGGGATTGTGTATTTGTTAGCTCTACATGAGGCTGCATAAATATATGATATTTTGGTCCTATCGGAATTCAAACACAACTAGAAGAGGAACCATCATTGCCACATTCAGAAGTTAAAGGGCGAATGGACTTGTAAGCTTTGTAAGTTATTATAACTTTCCAACCTGTCAGTGTGACGGTGTTGGAAGGTGAAAACAAAGTAGTCTCTGTTGAATGCTAAAATTGATACTGGATGCCAAGCGGTATTTAAACTAACAACCCCCTTCTTCCTCCATCTCAAGTTACTTTGAAAAACTGTCAAGAAGAAATGGTTAGGGTTTTTTGTGTTGTATTGGATGTTTGGCTTATTGAATACCTCTATAAAATGTATAAATCTAGTGTAATTTTTTTAAGTTGAGAATAAAATCAGTGAAATTTAGCCTAAAGGTTTACTTTGTCCAAGATGTTTCAGCAACTGAGAACAGTGATTTAGAATGAAACATCTCTCTAAACTATAAATCAAAGTGAGAAATTCATTATTATCTGTCAGGGCTTAGAACTCTGGTGACCTCTAGTGTAAACAAACTGTTTCTGAGAGAAAAAAAAATCACCTTTTAAAAACAAAGGAAAAAACCCCTTCACTTGGATACAGATTTAAAAACTTGAAATATTCAAATTTAAGATAAAAGCAAATGATCACTTACAGTGAAGGCACTGACAAGCATTGCATCCATCTTGTGTTTTTCTTCCGTGTGTCTCTGAACCAGTGGTGAACGAGAATGTCAGTCTAGTGATCTCACGTCAGCTGCTGACAGATTTCTGTACCCATCTTCCAAGTCTTCCTGACATCACAGCCAAAGAAATTTACCACTTCACCTTGGAAAAGATACAGCCTAGAGTTATTTCATTTGAAGAGCAGGTGAGAGATCAATGATGAGGGGTATTTGGTTTGCGGGCTTGGCTTTGTTTTTTTTTTTTTCCCCCTTATCTACTGACTATTTTAAGTCTTTAAAAAAGCTGTTCAAAACAGATATCTCACAGGCATGATACGAGGTATAACTGCAAGAAATGGCTTGTGAATCTTGGTGCTCCAGTTCTTGAAAGCCTCGTTTCATCTTTTTAAAAGCTTTATAAAAGGTTACTACTTATCGCTCCCTGAAGATAAACTCCTTTTATCTTGTCACAAGCTTAAGTAGAAGTGCTTCAAATCAGCACTCATATTTAAAAAGCTTGGTATTAAAGCTTGATCCAGGAGTCCCACACAGGACTCCTCGCATGGGAAGAGTTGCATGCATGCAGGTTGCTGTGTCTGTGAAGCTGGGGTAGCGGTTGAGGGGATTAATGAACAAGAACAAATACTGTGAAAGTTAATACAGAACCATTCAACTTTTATAGTGTTTGCTATTGATTTTATTCTTGTTTAGGTTGCTTCAATAAGGCAACATCTTGCATCAATCTATGAGAAAGAAGAAGACTGGAGAAATGCAGCACAAGTATTGGTGGGGATCCCTTTGGAAACAGGGCAAAAGTAAGTACTGTGCTATACACAGTTCTGTGTTGTTAAATATACTTGCTCGCTTTGTACTTAACTAGACCAGCGAGTGAGAATTTTGGGGTTGCGTATTTTCCCAGAGTTTCAGTAGTTCAGGCCAGAACTACTGCCAGATGACCAAAGTATAGCTTGATGACTGTACATTACAGTAAACAGTGTAGGGGGTCAAAGTACTGCACCAGAAGTTTTGCACTATTTATTAGTCTTGTTGATAAACAGCCTTTTTGATAGTATTTTACAAAAATGCTTCTAAGGTTATTGAAAGGTTCTTGAAAGGTGGCCGTTCTTCCATGTGTTTGCCTTTACAGTTCAAAATGAAGACCTAGTTTGAAATTGGATATTAACAAATACAGTTGAGGTTTTCTGTGGGGTTTTGTTTGTTTGTGGGTTGTTTTTTTGTTGGTTTGTTTTTTTTTTAAGTCTAGAACCCTTGCTGTTACTTTTCTCTGGCTGTCCTTTCTATCCTCTTTCTCTGTGTGCATGTAGAAGGAATTGCTGTAGGTTTTGCCTATTTAGAACCTATTTGTTCCACTGCAAGTTTGCTTCTTAACTCAAGTGGCTCACCACTTATGGCAAACTTCCAATCCACTAAAAACAGATTATTAGAGTGTACATTTGTATCTTCATGGACAGCATTATTTCTACTGGTGTTTGTAGGAGCCAGTTCTATATTGGCATTCATCTCAAATTTCCTTACCCTGAACAGAGAGCACTAATTTTGGTGTTACGGAAGAAGAAAGCAGGGTAAAGCAAACGTTGCCAAGTGCTTAAGAATCATAATATGTGTTTAGAACAGCTAAGAGCAAGGGTAGTTGTGGAGCAACTCTGAGCACTTGCTTTTCTGTTTCTCTACAGACAGTACAATGTAGATTATAAACTGGAGACCTACCTGAAAATTGCCAGGCTGTATCTGGAGGATGATGACCCAGTTCAAGCAGAAGCTTATATTAATCGAGCTTCCCTGCTTCAGAATGAATCAACTAATGAACAGCTGCAAATCCATTATAAGGTTGTCTAACTTGCTTTATTGCTTTCTCTTTCTAAAGGGAGATGATTCCACATTGAGATGTTTTTATGCAATGCCACTAAAACTTTCATAATGAGAAAAGAGACAAAGGGAAAAGCTTCTAAATGGTTTTGGGAGCTTGAGAGCCATATCTTGGCAATAATTAAACAGCTTATTCCTTATGGTTTGGAGATAAGTCTGTAAAGGTTCCTTAAATGCCAGTTTTACTGATTGAAAATAAAACTTAGGCTTCAAAACATCTGAAATATTGTTGAAAATATTGCCTCCACCTTTGTCAGTAAATCTAAGAGGGGAAAAAAATCACATCCAATTATTAGGGACAATGGAAGCCCCCCCAACCCCCCCCCCCCCCAAATAATAATTAAATAGTAAGTCCCATCTATAAAAGTAGCTGTAAGTCTCAAGTAGTAAAGTAACTGCTGACCTTTCTGCTTATTTGTGGGTTTACTGTGTACATAGTTCATACACTAATTTCTCAAACCATTTTAGTAACTGGGATGAGCAGTGATAACTATAGTGTGACAGTACCAATCAAGTGTGGTGGTGTTTAAAATTCTACAATACAAAGCAGGTGTACCATGAGCTGTAACTCAGGGTGTGGTGGTTTTGGTTTGCTGGTTTTCCCTTTTCTTTTTTTCTCCCCCCATGCTATGTTTTAAAGCGTGCACTCAGTTGGAAGTGTAAATATTTTCTGTAAGGATTAGAAAAGCACAAAGGAAGGGAGAGAAGAAATACCAGATGCTGTTACAGCGCTGAAAGGGAAAAGCAAACACTTGAAACACAAATTGGTACCTAAGTGCTAGCTGTCAATTTCAGTAGTGAAGGGGAAGCTTATGTAAGTACAATATCAGCTGTACAATATTTCATTTACTTAGTTTCTGGCATTTAGACATTTGCAATATTTAACATGTGAAATAGTGCTGGGAAATGCCCTTTCAATTCCTTTCCATGATACTTTAGCAAGGTCTTTACAAGTCAAGCTAATCGTTCGAAGGCACAGATTTCCCTGGGATGCAGTAGAGCAATATTTATGGGAGCTGTCACTTGATAATGTGGCAATTTATACACCCCTATATTATGCAGCCACCCCTGTTAGTTTTCTTTTTCTGAGACATACTTTCTTTCTAGGTTTGCTATGCTCGGGTTCTTGATTACAGAAGAAAGTTCATTGAGGCTGCCCAAAGATACAACGAGCTCTCCTATAAGAGCATAGTCCATGAAACTGAGCGACTGGAGGCATTGAAGCATGCTTTGCATTGTACTATTTTGGCATCAGCAGGTAAAATACATGTTACATTTTTGTATAAAAGACCCAGTGTAGGTATTTCATATCCCCTGAAGCAAGTCAGCTTGTGCATTACTTGTGAGGAGGGATCTTGTCACTAAGATTTGGTGAGGAATCCAAAACTGTGAACACCGTGTCAAAATTACCTGTTGGCATACTGTTAACTCAGAGTTGGATTACTTCTGTGTCTTTGCCAGTGATAAAGTGGCATCTTGGCTAAAGATGCAAAAGATAGTCAGTGGCAAAGAGTGTTTTGGAACTGAACACAACTGAGTTCCTTCTTTGGTAGAGCTTTGTTGGTTAATTGCATGTATTGAGAAAAAAAGATGATAATTTTCTGTTGCCTGCCTCTAAATAGTCAATGCTTTGGTGATAATTTATGAGGATTCTTCTTGACTCTCCTAGGACAACAGCGTTCTCGCATGCTTGCTACACTCTTCAAGGATGAGAGATGCCAGCAGCTTGCAGCCTATGGGATCTTGGAGAAAATGTATCTTGACAGAATTATCCGTGGAAATCAACTGCAAGAGTTTGCAGCTATGCTAATGCCTCACCAGAAAGCAACTACAGCTGATGGTATGTGTTTCTCTGAAGCCTCGTAATGCTAGGTGTTCATCCATAGGAGTTAGATTTGCCCAATGCAGTCAAGAAGTGTGATGGAAAAGAATTTAGTATTGCTTATATGATTATTTTAAAATTATTTCCCAGCATGTTACCCTCATGAGTATAGTTTAATAGTAAAGCTTCTTAGCCATAGTTCATCTTTCTGATTGGCTATTAAGGTTTTGAAATACTCTTCCAGAAGGTAACTTGTAAAAATCTTTTTTCTCTGTCCACGTACAGTCCTCTTCACTGACAACCTCCCAGTATTTCTAACCTTGCCTCATACTTTGAGTCTGTCCTTTTGAGCTTCTCCAGTTCTAAGGCACTGTTATAAATAGGATGCCTAGAAACACGTGACATGCATGTAGGCTGTAAATGGTCTGTGCGGATGATAAATTTATTTGAACTGCTTCCTAACTTGGCAGGAAAGATGACAGATAGTGAGGGGATGACTGGGACCTCACACCATCTCCAAATTGTTTTCTGATCCATCTCACTGACATCTTACTAGCTCTGTTCTTCCTGGAACTTCTGAACAGTGAGAAATAATGTGAAGTAATGACTTCACTGGAATCATAAACGCACTGGTCTCAATTTTCTAAATTAGAAGAATATTGAAGTGGAAAAATACATAAGCATGAAATACCTCTTAATCAGGAAAACTCTCCTAGTGAACACTACTCATTGATTAAGGACAAATAAACAACTGTGTAATCGCAAAGGTGAAAACTGGTTAAAGGTACTTACGAACAATACGCTGCAGTCCATTCCTTGGGTCAATTTGTTGTTTATTTATAACCTGTACTGTTTGTCCGTATAAGTTGAAGAATGCAGGTTAGTTGGTATTTAATAATATGCTTATCTTCAACTAGAGGTTAAGGGGCAAATGAGTTAAATTGTTAAATTAAGAAGAGAGAAATTAGATGAGGGTTTATCACCATACAAGCAGAGTAAGAGAGAGGTTAATTGTACCCCTAAGAGCTGTAACGAATAAAAAAAAAAAAAAGCAATGGTCTTTCCATTTGGCAAGCTAGGAACTGATCACAGGAGGTTGAATTCCCTCAATTCAGATGTTGTCTTGTAGCAAAACCAAGGGCTCCACTTGATTATTCTAGAAATTAAATAAAAGGGTTTAAGCTACCTGTCTTAAAATAAACCATGTGCCATCCATTTCTTTTTGTTTACTTTCTTCTGCGTAGCAAAACACTGATGCAAGGCAGATGCATCTGGACCTTCTGCACACGTAACCCTTGGGGAAAAAAAGCGTTTTCCATCTGCTCTACAATATAAACCAAGTATTTCAATGTTACAGTAATGGATTTTTTTCTCATCTAACCCCTAAGGTTCTAGTATCCTGGACAGAGCTGTTATTGAGCACAACTTACTATCTGCAAGCAAACTTTACAACAACATTACTTTTGAAGAGCTCGGGGCATTACTAGAGATCCCTGCAGCTAAGGTATCAGTTTTCTACATCTTTTGTAAAAACAAGGAGCATCAAAGACATTAGAAAACAGCTGTGGTAAATATTAGGAAAATTAGTTCAATATTAGGAAATAATTAAATATTCCATATTATGAGAAAGGCTAAATATCTAGCACATCTTATGAGAAGGAAAGGTACATGATGTGGAATGAACAACAGTGGAGTTAGATGCCACTGATAGTATGTCTAATTATTTAATAATTAATCTTGTCTGTAGGTCGTCCCCCCTGCCCCCGCAATGTGTGGTGTTGAAAAACCCATAAGGACTATTAAGTCTTAATTATTTTTAACTTCTTTCAGAATGGAAGAAGTTTCTAACATCTTTCTCTCTTCATTATTTCAGGCAGAAAAGATAGCTTCTCAGATGATAACTGAGGGTCGCATGAATGGATTCATTGATCAAATTGACGGAATTGTTCATTTTGAGAGTAAGTTCGACCACAGTAATTTTTTTTTTTTTAGCACCGTTCAGAATAAGCTTTTTGAGTTGCTGCCTTACAGGATAAGGAAATTAAGTTTCTTGATATCTTCCATCTGAAGTGAGCTTGCTGCGTCTTGCTGAGGCCAGGAGGTGGCAGAGTTTGCCTTAATGGAGGACCATGCTTCACCCACCCTCTGTACTATGCATTCTCTTACCTACAGAAAAGCGTGAATTTATTCCGTCAGTCTCCGTGTAGGAACAGGTTCACCTGTTCAGTTCTACTTTGTAATGCAGGAGTTAGGCTTGGTTACAAGCTAAATCATTGTAGTTTTTGAATACAGAAATGAGCATGATGTAGCTGCAAGGAAGGCTTCCTCTGTGAGGTAGGTGAGGGCAGTGGCAGAAGTAAAGGTTGCAGTTGAAAAGGCAAGGGAATTGCTAACTTACTTTGTTTTGTATGGGTTGTTTTTTTTGGTTGTTTTTTTTTTTCAGCTCGTGAAGCTTTGCCAACTTGGGACAAGCAGATTCAGTCACTGTGTTTCCAGGTTAACAACCTGCTGGAGAAGATAAGTCAGACAGCCCCAGAATGGACAGCGCAGGCAATGGAGGCCCAGATGGCTCAGTGACTGTGCAGCCATTGTCTGAATGGAGGCAATCAACTGCCTGCTGTGCTGAAAGAAGGGAACTGAGTAGGACTGTGAACCAAACAAATAACTCACCTTCATTTCCCCACCTTCTGCTTTCACTCTGGCTTAGGACACAGTTAGGTGATACCATGTTTGGTGTGACAGTCTCCCAGTTCTCTGAGCACAGAATGATGCTGCCTGTGCATTGCACTCTGCTGTCCTGAAAGCTGGGGTTTCCACGTAGAAGAAGCTGTAATGTCTGCAGCAAGCTTTGGTTTTGGTTTATTTAATTTTTTTTTTCCCACTGTATTGCTATAGCTTTGTAGCCCATTACTTCCTATGATGCTTGTCTGCTGTGAAAAATATAACTGCCATGTTTCTTTTAGTTGTAATTATTCTAATAAAGGCTGGAATGAGCCACTTGGTTTAAGTGTTGCAGGGACCTGTTTTTTTTTAAAAAATAACTGCCATGTTTCTTTTAGTTGTAATTATTCTAATAAAGGCTGGAATGAGCCACTTGGTTTAAGTGTTGCAGGGACCTGTTTTTTTTTCTTAAGCAGTAACTTGAAATAAATTGAATTTTTTGAATAGTCAGTTTCAGCCCCTGAGAATGTTAAATGAAAAACAGCTTTTTTCCTTCTTCTCTGTTTATAAAATGCAAGTCTGAAATCTTAACTGAAGGAAATACTGACCCTTCTCCTGCATTGGTGCAGCAGGGCACAGAGTTATCTGTGCTGAAAGATGGGGTAAAGACCAGTGTTCCCAAGAGAGCTTGTTGCAATGATAATGGTAAGTGATGAGAACATAACACATGCCAAGTAAGGTAAGCCAAGCATGCTCTTTGTTTTATTTTCTAGGTCAACATGAATTGGTAACTTTACAAAAGTATCTGTAGTGTTTTTTTGGAACTGGAGGTGTAACAAGAGAGACTGACAGGTAGGGATTCTGCACTACAAAAGATTAAACACCTTCTGAAACTGGAGTGGCTGGAGAATACTGTGCAGGTTACTTATATGATGAGATACAACTACTAGGTAAAGGTGTCATGTGATAAGCAGGACTAACTTGAAATGCTTATGCACAGCAACAAAGTATCAAAGTGGCCCTTCTGATGTTTATCAGTCTGGAGTTGTGCACTCTTTACCCCTCCTTATACACGAGTCTCACTGTGAGATTTGCTGGAGTGGTTTTCACAGAGAGCTCTTCTGGTCGTGGAGAGCCAAGGCAGAGTGTCGTCAATAGCTGTTCCTGTCCAGAGGTTATGTTTTGGTTTGAGGTGATCTCATTCACATTGTAATTCCAGCTTTGATGTGAATTACCTTAGCTCCTTTTTCATTTCAGTCAGGTAATAATACTATTAATGAGTTTTCAGTCTATGTTCATCCTAGTCTTTTTGTCTCAAAATCTGGGGGATGTTGATGTCTTCTCGAGTCAAAGGTTTTGGCTTAATACACAACTAATGCCTTGATTTTTGTTTTGCCCATTTTTTTTCTGTAATGTGTTTATGCATTTAGATTTGTAGTGCTGTTAAATCTTTAGAAAAGCCAGGATCCTAGTGAAGGGTGGTTCATCCATAAATAGGATGGACTTCTGTTAACCTGGCAGGTGATATTTCTGAGTCCCAAAACAACTGGCCAAGTAAGTTATGATGGCTCCCAGTTGGTAGCATCCTTTAGTTTCTCTGGGAGGGGGAGTGGTGACAGAGCAGCTGTTGGAGCAGGAAGGAGCTGCCCACGTCTTGACAAGTTTACTGTAAAAGAGCAGAGGTGGAGGATTTTCTAGATCCTTATTACAGATAGAGGTTGGATGGCTGTTGGCCTTCAGTGTGGGTTGACATAGTCCAGCATAAGGGTCTCTGTCTACTAGGGTTGGTGTCTGGCACTCTGGACGCTTACCTCCAATACCCACGAGGGTCATCTGTCTTACTAAATAGCTTCCTGCATTACCCTCTAACACAGCACATGTAAATAATTTATTGGCTACAGGAGAGATGCTGGTATTTCAGTAGCAGTAACAGCCAAGCTGACCACAAGCAAGTCCTGAGTGCACTGCATGCATCTTTGCTGTACTGCTTTTTCCAAGTCAACAGTGTCAGAGCTAGCTTTGGCTATTCATTGGATAGCTTCTTTTATTTCCAGATGACCTTTTTTTCCTCTCAACTCTCCCAATTCCTTTAAAGTCAACTATAGTGTCAAGACATTTATGTAGACCATGTAAGACAGTTAGATACACAGTATCTAATTAGTAATTACTCGAGTAGTAATCTAGTCTAGTATGAGCAGAAAAATGTATATCATTCAAAAATTTGTGATTATGCTTTTGATCAGTTCATTGAAGTGCAGGGACTTACTTCATAATTAAAATAGAAACTTCAGGTGATGTGGTAAATTCACTCTCTTAACTACTCATACCATTACAACTTGAGATTTCCTTAACTAGTCATACCATTACAGCTTGAGATTTGCAGTGTGACCTTGATTAACAGCTGCTCTACAGAGGATCAGACATCCTGTCTCATTTCTTCAGAGCAGGTTCATTGTTTGCCTGGCTTACGCAGAAATTATCGCTTATGTTTTGATTTCATTTACATTCTCTTTTGCCCTGGAATACTTCAGTGACCCATGAAACTTAGGTTACTTAGGGATTTGTGGTTAAGTTGGATGTACAAGCTCTTATCTGTTGAATCCTACAAGGAGATGAATTCATGATTTTGCAATAACAAAAATTTAGCCCTACTGCAACAAAATACTCATTGCCAAGATTTCACTCATTTCACTGTTCCAATCTGGGAGAAAAAACAATGTCAGAACCATCTAAATATGAAAGCAACAGTTGTAGAGGAAGCCACCATTTCCCAAACAAAACCAAACAACAAGGATTTGCCTAGTACTGGAACTGACATAGGAAAGATAGCAGCCTGAAAATTTTATATTTGGTATTAGTAATTATCTTATGTAACTTTCTTTAAAAAAAAAAAGGTGAAACATTTAGTGATACTGGCATTCACAGAATTTTAGTAGACTTAGCTACTCTTTCCATTTCTGCTGTTGATGTTTAAAAAACGTGACAAACATTTGAGTCTTCAGAGGCTTTTATGCTTTGTTATCTCCATTCTGTTGGAAACTCCATTCGCTTGATCGCATATCTAGCTGCATACCTTGGATCCAAGCAGCTTCATACTTTTCAATTCTTTAACTGCTTGCAGAAACAAAACTGAGTTGGATGACAAGGCAAACATCCCTCAAGAAATTCACAAGGTTTCAGGATGTCAAGCTCAGGGTGACAGCACATCACTGCTCTTTCAAGTAGTTTTACAGCAGCAAGTACTTGCTATCAAATCAAATTCCTTAATACAGGAAAGAACATAGAGAGCATGCACACTTGCTATACTTATTACACTTGTCTAGGTTCAGAAGGAGGTGTCTTGTTTCAAGGCACCTTGCCACTACTACTCAGTAAGAAACTGTCAAGTGAGGTTAGACCCAATTATAATGTTATTCTTCACTATGCAAGTATTCTTGCACATCTTAGTCCAACAGCATCAGAAAAGGAAGAGCAAAATGGTGACATACAGGGTGTTCTTTTTCAAGGCTGAAGAGTATTTTGACCACTTATTTTCAAGTGAAATTACTTGCAACTTGTTCAAAGTGGTACTGGCTGAGAATTTTCTCTCCCTTCAAGAGAAATGTAGACATAGTCGCTATTAGTCTGGAGCCTGTTGGTTTTCTTCTTACTTGCCTTACAGATTTTTTTTTATATTGAAAAGCAAGTCACACTGACTTATGCACACAGACCTTCTCTTGGGAGCATGCCCTTTGCAGATGGAGGTGTGCTGTGTATACCATTCATATACATCCCAATTTAGGGCATTTGCTGCTTTACTCTGCTGCGTAAGGAGGAAGACCGTTCGAAAAAGCCATAACAGGTTGTGTTCACAGCTGCTTTGTGCAGTATCTTTTCTCCTTGTGGGCCAGGAGTGACGTCTGGAAAGCAATAAACAGATCTACTGAACCATTTCTGAGAGGAGAAACCCAAGTGACCAGCTCTAGCCTCAAAATGAAGATGACCTTTGATGATCAGCTAACAGAACATGTGAATAGGGTACTGCTAACCCCTCTGAGCCCACACCCCACTGCTGGCCCGGGTATCCTCGCTTCAGCCAAGGCCTGCCCTAATGCAGGAGGCAAAACCAGCAGCTCCCCACTAGATGGAGAGCTGAGCACGCATAACCAATGTAGAGGCCTCAGCTCTTGCGGAAGAGTACCAGCACATTCCCAGTTTTATTTTGTGATTAAACTGTGTTCATCCGTACCAACGACAGAAGAACAAGTTAATCAGCCTCTGGGCTTTTTAGATTTCTGAGCCTTTACCTGTACTCAAAGCATGTTACAAAGCTTGCTTCCCACATGCATGGCTTAGGTTGTACTTCTGTACTTCAACTAATGGGTCACTCGGTACCAGAAGGTTTTCCCTCCACCAGAGGAAAAAGTGACAAGAATAGGACCTAACTCAGAATAAGGGAGTAAACACTACCACTGGGCTTTGCAGACTCAAAACAATATATAATATGCTTTTAAGTGTAGTGTGGGACTGAACTGGGGATTCATGCGGTCTTGGTGGTTTTACAATTTCTTTTAATGAAAGCTTAGTACACTGAATTGCATTTATCTGGTAAAAAGGACTTCTATGAAGAAACCTGAAAACAATGTAAGTCATCTATTAAGGAGACAACACCCATGCAAATCCTTTTTTTTTTTTTTTTTAAGTTTAGAGACTTTGCTTTACACGTGATAAATTACTTCTCTATGAAATGATGTTTTTATTCTTTGCAGTAGTTACTACTTAAACTTTGTTATTCATTGCAAAAGATAATCCAAAAGCAAAGTAAAAAAATTTACCGGACTAAGAACATTAGACTAAAAAATAGGCAGTCAGCCTTGCTTGATTCTTAGTGAGTGTACAACATTCATCTTATTAAAACAGCATAAACTTGAAATGATGACCATTTATCTAAGAAAAACCAGGGCCAGAACACTTCCAGAAAACAGCTTGGTGTGGGTTTTTTTTTAAACACAATGTTGAAAACCACCCTGGACAGCTAATCTGGTAGTAAGGCTCTCTGTGCTGTTTTGCCAAAAAGTTTTTATTGCCTGAGTAACTAGGTGTATTCCTGTCACGCTTAAAAAAAATATATTATTCAATGGAAAAATAAAAAAAATATATTCAAATAGCCTAGAATTTCATTGCCAGCTGTGAATGCTTTTTTGTTATTCCAGATCTTCTTAACAATCTCAAGACACCTAATATAAAATCCAAAATACATAAATTGAGAAACAAAGTTGAATATTTGCCTAGAACATGCTACTTTTATGTGCTGCATACTAATAAAACAACAATATTCATACTTATATTCTTCCTCCCAATTCTACTATTAGTCTAAATCAAATACCTATAAATGAGCTCTTCCTCTTATAACAAGACTGTTTTTATCAACTGTTTAATACTATTAAAAAAAAAAGTAAAAAACCAAACCTCACACATGGTAACAACTACTTGAAAAAACTGTAGCTTTATTCAACTTTTATCATATGTTAAACTATAACATATCACTCATGTCTTCAAAACCTGTAAAATCACAACATGACCTAAACATTCTCTTTTCAGACAACTTATTTGGGTCCTTCTCCAGCTGCTTTTAGCTAATGTGCCTCTCCTGTTAATCAGTGCCTTGGCTTTGGGCCTAATTACTCTAAATTTATATAAGCTTGCAGTGTAGGCTAAGTAGAATTTTTCTTAGATTGGTTGGTGTATTGTTCTTTTTTCTGTTTTAGAAAGAGGCTAATGAGGTTTTTTTAATGTCACCCTAACCTACTTAGTAATTTTTTCTAAAATTCCAGGAAGAAAATTTTTTTCCTAGTGCTCTATGTATGTTGTTTCTTTTATTGCTAATGTTGGGTGTTTTTAGGGAGGGGAATTTCTGAATCTGGAGCATTTTATGGTGGTGCTTCAATGGAGAGTAGGTAGCTTTAGGCTTGCTTTTAGCTACCTGCATTTTTATCAGTGTGTTCATTATGTTTGTGGGAGAATGGATAATATGTCACTGATGTTATTTGTATGTGTAAGGGGATGTCTGAAAGATGAGTTTGTACATAATGAGGGACGGTCTAAAGTATTCAACCTATTCTACTCTTGTTTTTATTTAAGGAACAGTTTATTTTATCAACTGTGCTGATTCAAGTGCACTTTAATTACATTTTTTGCCTGAAATGATGCAGTAAGCTAGCTGACTATGCGTCTCACAAGCTTGGTGGCTTCTGCTAAACTTTGATGTTAAAGAGCAAAGCTGTCTCTTTTAATATATTCAGCAGTTGCTGTTTCTTGCTTTCATTAATGCAAAATTTGTTTAGTTTCATTTTTTTGTTAAATGGAAAGTGAAATTCTTTGCTGTAATATTACTACTATGGTAGTCTCAATTCCCATTTTCCAGGGAGAACCAGGTTGCCAGTGTATTTATTCTGGGCTTAATCAGAAGTGCTTCATAATTTCCTTTTCGATTTGTTACCATCCTATAAAGCAAGCAATTGATAAAATATTTTCATAGCATAGCATATGTGGAATGTTTTTGGGAGTGATTGAGGAGAATATGCATTAAGAGTCACCACATAATTCAAGGTGAGGCCTGGCATGGTTATCTTTTTGTTGCCTTTCAAATGCTGCAATCATCATTGCAACTTCTACGTGCTTCCCTTTTTGTCTGTATGGGACTTCAGAGAATGATGTCTGAGTACCTGATCATTTCTGGATACAAAACGCTGCACTGCTGCTGTGACTTTGCTTTTAAAACATGCACTGCAGTTACACACCTGAGCACCTTTAAAGCATCATGTAATGATTTGCAGTAATTGTTACTGAGTGTTTTCAAAAGCCAGGAAGCATGAAGACTGCATTCTCCAGCATATTCTGCCTAGCTGAACTCCACTACATATGGACAGTCCCAAGTTACTGCACTAACTATAAAATTAGAGGGAAATGGTAAGATGTAGTATTTTGTAACTGTTTCCTATGGTCAAAATCCACTACCAGCTATAATTCTCTGCTCTGAAGAATGGGGAATAGTCACTTTCTGTAGTTACTCCTGCCTTGTTTAGCTATGCTGGGTATGGCATTTCGTTGTGACTCCTCGTAGTCTCTAGCATTGTAGGCAATAATATGACTAGGTTGTTGTTCTTTGAATTAGTGTGTTTATTATCTGGAAACAGATAATTGTGATTATGTATTTTTGCTTTACGGTAATGGATAAAAACAGGGAGGAACAGTTGGAGAGGTTTTTTTAAGTACCACAATCTTTGTAAGATGTCTGTCACTTGGATGTGCTCTAAGCCTGCGCTGTTTCCTTTTTCGTCATCTCCTTTTTGAAAATAAAGTACATCCTAAGATACAAGTCCCACCATTCCCCAGGTGAGATGCCAGTCCTCTTGCAAAGCCTGTACTTGCAAAAGTGTATACATTGAGTAATCATGGACTCTCAAAATAAGATTTAGACAAATTGTGGATTAAAAATGGAAAAAGGTAGTGCTTATCTGTTCTCACCTTTGTTGTGTTACTCTGTTCCCATCCATTGTGCAGCACTTGGGGACTTAAAGCACTGATATGGTGTGATACAGTTTTAAGCTTTTAAATGAAGACAAATATAGAAAAAAGAGGAGGCAACAACATTCAAGAGTATATTGTAGTGGGAGACCGGATGCTGAAACACAATTCAAAGTCTTCCATTTAAAGAAGCTCTTAGAGCTGTTTTCAAAAGCTTGAGTTCAGGTTATTTCTGTGCTAAAAAGTTTAAAATCTTCAAAAACAAACATAGTCAAACTTGATCCTACTTCATAAGTTTTGTTTTGTACAGAGAAAAAAAGACAAGAAAAGGGTGTGTGTATAGAATAAAGAGTTGCTGAATGTAACCCTCCACTAAAGGCTTTTTTACAAAATTTTTAAGAACAGAAGCTATATATATAACTAAAGTTCTAGCTTGATATAAGACATTTCCTTTTGCTTAAAGCAGTGCTGAGAGATGGGGCTGGAAATCTAGACCTACCTTTGTAAGCCTCCTTTACCAGCTGCTGACTAATAGCTTTGACCTATGTGGTTTTGCTAATGGAGCTCAATACCTGTTTCCCTAACCTGAGGGCATCTTCTCTGATCAGATGCTTTTTCCTTTCATGCGGAATGAAGATTGACAGGGGAGGATTAGCAGAGAGGGGAAGATTATGACTTCCCTGGAGGCTCTGTGTGGGTAGAGGCTGCTTGGGTATTCAGGATGCACACACAGCCAGTGGGGCTAATATAATATGCATGGCCTGAGAAGGTACATTTGTACTGTAGGGGTAACTGAAGACCCAAGACAGGATCAGAAGGACTTTTGCTGGTCTGTGCAAAAGGTGCTACAACTTCTACAGCAAAAAAGCCCTTGTTATCTATTCCAGGTTTAATTTGATTTTTGTAAGTGTTGTTTTTAGCCGAAATTTGCCTTTGGATCGTAAGTGATTTTTCTCCTCTTTGTGGTATGTGTGAAGAGCCAAACAGAAGGGAATTGATCACTGGACTGGGAGCTCATATTAGTTTAGGGCTCATCAGTAGGCTTGCTATCCTGTCAGTAGTCGCAGGGAAAATATATCAAAAGTGAAATGAGATTCACTCAATAAAGAATTACAGGATGGGAGTGTATTAGTGTAAGTCAATATGGCTTAAAGGAAAACAGATGCTAGCAAACGCCACTGGCTAGTAGTGTTTCTTAAGTAGAAGCAGCAGGGTTGGAAAAAGTAATTGTGCAGTTGTAGTAGATTTGGGGGACAAGAGGTACTCAACTTCACAGGAGTCTGTGATTTGCAAGAGGTAGCTGTTCAGAGCTGATAGGATAAGAGTTAGTGAACTGGTCTCATTCTAGCTATTGATTTAGGGAATCCTTACCTGCTGAGGGCTTTTGTTAGAAAAAGCCACAACTCAGCATTTCTATTTGCAGTCTGCAAGTAAATAAGTAATAGAATTATATTTGTGGATGCGGCATTACAGTGAGGACAGACTGGTAAGGCAAGACAGTCTGGATGGAGGGGAGTTATTAATGCAAAATAGACCTTGAAATGGCTGCATGCAAATTCGACATAGGTATGTTAGTATTTCATTGCTTTTTAGCTTGCATATTGGCACTGGCAAAACCATGAAGAGAAATAAGCCTAAAATTTTGATACATGTGTTTTAAAAGGGATGTTAAAGCATTGGGGCAATACAGCAAAGCGTTGTCAGACTGATTTTAGAAAAAGCAAATGCCTTTTAGGGAGGACTTGAGGAACTTAGGCTATTGAGTTCTTTCAGAAGTCCCTGAAGTGGCTGAGTTAACTATCCATTTTCTTCCATGGAAAGCATGGTTACTAAACTAGGGTGAGAGATGCAATAACAAATGGGTAGAAGTTGAAAACATGCAACTGTAATGAGAAAACAAAGCAGCAGTTCCTAAGAGCGGTGATTAAGCTCTGGAACTAACTATCAAGGGGAAAGGGTAGGTTTCCACTGTTTTGCTTTCTTGAAATACAGACTGGCTACCTTGCTGGAACGTGGCTTAGTCAGCTAATGCTGGCTGAGTTTAGTCCAGAGGTAATGGTGCAATTTAAGGGTCTGATCTACAGGAGGTCAGACACTATGACCTAATGGTCTGTTCAGGCCTTAAGCTTTTTGAAGCTACGAAGTGATTTGAAGTTGAAAAGATTTGTATCTTACCAATTTCTGCACAGCAGCCATTCTGCAGGTTTTAATTATTTTTATTCTGTAATGCTTGTATTTGAGGCAGAGCAGCATCAGAAATTTATGGTCAGACAACAAAGCAAGCAAGCTCATCAAGTAATATCTACATTAACTTCTGGGTCTGAGTGGAAGGTTACATTCCATTTTCCAAGAAGGTAATCATACTTCATCTGAAAGTTTGAATTGAACTAATGAAATACATGTTTAAATTCCTTAATCAAAAAGTGAGCTGCTAGAGTACATATTGCCACATGTGAAACACTTTTTTTTTTTCTTTCTTCTGTTGTGCTTTGCTATAGTCAAGTCAGGAAAATGTTTTCCACCTCTAGGTAGCTTTATGACACATGCTTGCTTAGAAGCGATCTTACAGTTTCTAGTTTTTCACTAGTCAAGGAAGTCTGTGAGCCTGGGAGAAAAGAGGTACCTGGCTTCTCAGTGGGTGCTCAGCTGAAGGAGATGGTGTATGCTTTTCTGTGGGAAGATGTGGGCTATCCTGAACACATGGGGCGTTGCAAGCAATGTGGAGGTTAGGCTTTCTGGAAAGAAGGTATTCTCACCTTGTGAAGAACAGACATAGTTTCAAGCACTGGTGTTGCAAGGCGTTAAGCAGCCGTGGTGAATACTGGTCACAGGTGATGCCTTGGAAGGATTATGCTATGTTAAGCTGTTACCAAGTATGAATGAACAAACAGAAGCAACGTGACAGTGGCATTAGGTTCCAGGCTAAGGAGATGAAATGAAAGGGGAGCCAGGATGAAGCCTGTGCTGTGCTTGTGCCAGGAGCTTGGCAAATACTTGCATCCTCCAGCAGTGGTGGGATGCGTTCCTCTATTTGGAGAAGGGATCATCCCTGTTGTTTTCACTTCCTCCACTGATGGTTGGAGAGTGGTGTTAGACAGCTAAATCTCTGGGAGTTTGGCTTCAGCAAATAATTAATTTCTTGTTGGTGGCATGGTCTCTGGTTTCAAAAGCCCTGCTGGGATGTCCAGGCTTTTGCCCAAAGCTGTAGGGCTCTCGCCAAATGACTGGGCACCTCTGGGCATGCTTTCAGACACAAGCCATGGCTAGCTGTGGAGTGCAGGTACCTTTGGGTGGGTTGGGTAGTAGCTGAATGATGGCATTGAGGGTGTCAGTGGTGTCTAGCTGCTGGTCTTGGGCATCTGAAGAGGCAGAACAACTACTAAGCAGCAATGCTTGAAGAACTAAGTGTGTCAGATGGGAAGATACATATAGGTACATAAGACTTTGAATCTCCTAATCACCTGGCTTTTTATTCTTTTTATTTCCTGAGTTGCCTCTTGCAGGAGAACTATCAAACATGGGTGAGAAGCTAATAATAATCATGCCTTGCCTGCTATTGAGGACTAGTGAGTGACATTGACATCTTATTAGTGCCTGTGCTGGTTTTGGCTGGGATAGAGTTAATTTTCTTCACAGTAGCTAGTATGGGGCTATGTTTTGGATTCGTGCTGGAAACAGTGTTGATAATATAGGGATGTTGTAGTTACTGCTGAGCAGTGCTTACACAGAGTCAGGGCCTTTTCTGCTTCTCTCACCACCCCACCAGCGAGTAGGCTGGGGGTGCACAAGAAGTTGGGAGGGGACACAGCTGGGACAGCTGACCCCGACTGACCAAAGGGATATTCCACACCATATGACGTCATGCTCA
>NW_008795853.1:1720385-1729222 GCF_000699145.1 Aptenodytes forsteri | reverse complement strand
CTGGGGGGGGGCCCAGCCAGGACAGCTGACCCCGACTGGCCAAAGGGACATTCCATACCGTGGGACGTCATGCTCAGCATATAAAGCTGGGGGAAGAAGAAGAAAGGGGGGCACGTTTGGAGTGATGGTGTTTGTCTTCCCAAGTAACCATTATGCGTGGTGGAGCCCTGCTTTCCTGGAGATGGCTGAACACCTGCCTGCCGATGGGAAGTAGTGAATGAATTCCTTGTTTTGCTTTGCTTGTGTGTGTGGCTTTTGCTTTCCCTATTAAACTGTCTTTATCTCAACCCACGAGTTTTCTCACTTTTACCCTTCTGATTCTCTTCCCTGTCCCACCAGGGGGGAGTGAGTGAGTGGCTGTGGGGGGCTTAGTTGCCAGCTGAGGTTAAACCATGACAGTGTGATGAGTGACAGAGTTGGACACTTGGGGAAAATGAAAAGGCAGGTGGGTGATTTTCAAATCAGTCTTCCCTACCTTGCATGTGTGTGGGCTGTTGTTAGCAGAATGGTGGGATTTTTCAGAAACGCCTTCTGCTGTCAGCTAGAGCCTGTGGCATTGGGCTTACTCTTAACATAATTTACAGATAGTGGTGCTGGTCATGAAATTGTGCAGCTGCTCTTTGAAATCCCATCAACGTACTGCCTCCTGGCATGAACGCGGATAGCCTTTGGGAGCCAGATTGGTAAAAGACCACTAAAGGAGAGAGATTGGATTATCAGTTGTAATACTTCATCACACTGGACTCTTGCATAATTTTTAATTAAAAAAAGGTAACTGACAATTCAATTACATGTCCTGATATACAGACAGTCAATTTCATAGCCAATTGTTCCTCCTCTCTGTGCCCAAGGACAGACCTGGTTTTACCCTGATCTTCCTTTTGATGCCTTGTGACCATTAATCTCATTGCCAAGCTGCTGTGTTGAGGAATCCTACTGCAGCTTGTGGGGCAGTCAGCTTGGAGCTGCTGCTGGTAGGAGGAAGTCTGGCAGAAAACTGTCTGGCTTGTGTCGAAGGTTTATTACAAACCCACCTGTCCATCCTGTGCTCACACCAGGCATTGGGGATGTTTAGGTGTGTTTATGCATGTGGGAGCTGGGAGGGAAGTAAGGTCATGGGCAGAATTGCAGGTGATTAAAGAGAAAGTTGGGTTTGCTTTGCAAAATACATAAATACTGTATTTAATGGTTTTAGGTAAGGCTGTTGAGGACAGATTCTGTACTGTAGCTCGCACCTAGTAGATGGCTTGATTCTCACAGATGGCTGTTTCTGGGTCTTTCTTTCACTAAGATACTGTAATTGCTATGTTGGTTTCTGATGACTTATTTTTACTCAAATGTCTCACTAGGAGACAGATACCAGCCAGCTCCTATCTGCTCCTGAGGGTCTAAAACAATTATGATAGTTAAAGGAGAAGATGGTTAAAGATGTTCCATATGCTCCTCCAAGCTAGTTATTTTGTTTCCCACACTTGTAGAGTTGGCAGGCATTTTCTTCCTTTGTTGACATATTGCAATTGCTTCTGGCTGCTATCAGCATCGATTGTGGTATTAGCTTGTATTACAATAGGAGAGAATCTATGCAAATGGTTAGCTCTTCTTTCTCACCTGTATATAGCAATCAATTCCTAAGCTGCTGGGGCTAGCAGAACAAATCATTGCATTCTCACAAAATGAGCTATATTCTGCTTTGGTGGGAAGCCCCTTGTACTTTGCTGGATTGATTTTCCTGAGAGCCCCACAAAGTCAGCTTAGGATTTCTGCAAGCTAGATGCAGTACATAGGAAGGGAGTCTGTTGCCTCACATTTTAAGGGCTTCAGAAATTAAACATTGATTCTGTCCCACAGCAAATGCAACTAGGTTGTAGTGGGTGTACAGACCTTCTGTTAGCATCTGCACATCTCATGCAGGTAACCAGTCTTACTGTTCTTCTACACTAAGCGTGGACACAATGCAATTTGAAGTCAGTGTTGTTTAGTAAATTTAATACAAGTCGTAATTGCTTTCTGCAGCTGTTGCCGACTTTGCCCTTAAAGCAACTTGTCTGGGGGAGCTGAAGAGTGAGCCTCATCTTCTAACTGAAAGTTAGTCTTTTAAGCTAATTCTTTGAAATACCTTCCAAAGTGGACAATTGATTAAAAAAACCCCAGAACAATGAAAGTGAGGTCATCAGGGATAAAGAAAATGAGACTGTACAGGGCAAGAGTGTTCCTGTAATTGACTATTTGTTCTCATGGTGGTGACCAGAGGT
The DNA here is from genome assembly GCF_000699145.1 of Aptenodytes forsteri. Classification (NCBI taxonomy): domain Eukaryota; kingdom Metazoa; phylum Chordata; class Aves; order Sphenisciformes; family Spheniscidae; genus Aptenodytes; species Aptenodytes forsteri. The sequence goes on along the minus strand of NW_008795853.1, from coordinate 1,726,970 downwards.
TTTCACAAAGGGGTAGCCCTGCTTTATAGGCAGTTTGATCTTCTGTGCTGGCCTCATGGCACACAGAAAACTGTTTCAGGTCCATTGGTACTGGACACAGATGACAATTGCTGTACTCAGACTGTCTCAGCCAGGTGAATAGCCTTTTGTGAAAACAGCATGTTCTCAGTTGTTAGTTTTGGGTGTTCACAAACTGTTTCATATGCTGGGTACAGTTATAAACCTGTCCTGTGTCCTCCCTGTTAAGCAGAGTCTGGTGAGCTGCACATGGCTGGGACATGTGCCCTGGATGGGCTGGAGTTACAGCTCCGGCAGCTCAGCATGCTGTGTTTTCCTCAGTAACAGTCATAGAGTTGTAAAGATGTCCCAAAGTGCTACAGATGTGCAAGAGTAACTTAGCCTTTGTTTCCAAGGGGTAGCCCATGAGGAGAGAGCCCAGCTTAAGTTAGCAGAACTGTACTTCTGAAAGCTAGTGTTGCATAAAAAGGGGACACATTTTGGCACTACTTCCACAGCAGTATGTTGGCATGGGCCTAATTCTGAGCAAGTGAGTAATCTCTGAATAAAATGGATGACAAGATTAAAGCACGTGCAGCAGAAGCTAGTTAGGAAACCAAGTGAATATATCCTGTCAGATTACCTAGTAGTACAAATGGCTGCTGTAAAATGGCATCGGTTTCAGTACCTAAAATGTTCTCTGATCTACATCCCATTAGAAAGTTACTCTTTAAACTGATTAGCTGTTTTGAGGCATGTCTTAAAGAATCAATCATGTGCAGTATTGTTTTAGCTTGTGATAAAGGCTTTCTCTACTGCTGTGCACGGGATATGTTTTATTCACGTTTTCCATGCAGTTGTCATTTTGTTTCCTGGAAATGGCTGCTATGCATGGTGACCCAGAGAGCCACCTTATGTCTAAACAGCATCTCCACACCTGTGAGGGTGAAATAACTGGGTAACTTTCCTTAATGAGCAGCTGAGTCCCACAGTGGAAGTTTCCACTGCAAGGGGAAAGGCTATGTCTGCAGGATGCAGCAGGCTGCTCTTGCACCTTATTCTGTCCATCAGACAGTGACTCTCGTGGGACCTGCGAGCAGAAGAACAAGAGAGGAAGCCGTGCCAACCCTCGCTGCAAGGCACTTTCTTTGGGTTTTGCCTTATTACAGTCAGGTGGCAGAATGTGGATTTCCGTTTCAAGCTTATGTTCACCCGCTGTGTCCATGCTGCAAAGGGCTTTGTACCATAGACACATCCAAGCTACTTAGTGAAGACAAGCAGGACAAAACAGACTGCTGAATTCTGAGTTTTTGTACCTAACATCTTGTAGGCTCTTTGTTCAGCTCAGTTAAGGCTTGCCTTCGTATCTCGATTGTACTATGTCATAATTAGCTTGTGCATGGCTAATAGGGGCTTTAGTTGCTTTGAAACATATGAGCTGCCTTCTCCAAGGATAGCTGTGGCCTTGTGGCAGTTGGCTAGTAAAGGGCTGAATCAGGTCAGCACAAGCACTTCTAAAAGCAGCAAGAACAGCACCCAGCATAGGGGAATATGCTGCAGAGTATATGAAAATTTCTCTAGAGAACATCCTGTGGTTATGAGCTTTTAAAAATTGCCTTCAGACTCTCACCTGACTGCATTGCTTCCTGTTACCAGCAGTTTGTGTGCTTCACAGGAGCTGAACTCCTTTCTCATTAGTGACAGTAGGAATCTGCTCAAGAAAGGGTTCTCTCCAGGCCATCCCTCCTCTTGAACTCTTTTTTATGTTCCTACAACACCAAACAACTTATCTGCTGCTATAAAACCTGAGTGCTAGCCATACAACACTTGGTTAATTCTCAGACACTTGCCACTTTGTCACATGGATGATTCTTGATGTGCTCTGCATCTGGTCTCCTTTTCTGCTCCTAATCTCTCCTGAAACATTTTAAACTCCTAAGGACACACAGTGATTCACAGTGATGTCATGGTTCATTTTCAGTATTAACATAGAGGAAGCATCGTCTCACTGAATACAAGAGCCTCCAGGCTAGTACATTAGGGAGTCTCAGAAAAAGTCTAAAGGTTGCTGAGCTGAGACTACAAAAATCCTTTCTTAAACATAGTAAACAAAGAACTTTTCTTAAAAACCTGATTTCTCCTCTATCAGAGGTCTTGCTGGTGGTTTGTGCAAATGTCTGCATATAGCATGTTAGCCAGGCATTTATTTTTGTTAGATGAAAAATGCCCTACAGGGATTTCTCTAGCATTGGAGGGCAAACTGTTGAATTATGCTGGTCCCTGGTGGCACCTTCTGGGTTTAAAATTCCTCAGAGGAAGGCTTGAGAGAGGACTCAGGCAGAGTGTTTTTGTTCCAATACCTGGAGGCAGAAATTAGTCTTTGCTCTTCCATTGGTTCCTCTTTAGGAAAGAATAAGCAGCGGTATATTTCTAAGATCTGTTTAGACAAGAAAAATTACAAAACGGAGCCAAGAGTTATGTAAAAGTTTAGGATCCCTTGGGGGTTTGAATTTTTCAGGCTCGCTAGGTTTGGAGACGAATCTTGGAAGGAGTAGCCTGAAGCTGTGATAGGAGGCCACACAAAGCCCTTGCGTGTCCAGGCAAATGAATCCCATAGTATTTCTCAGAGGGAAAATGCAACCCTATCCAAAACCCCCTTAATGCGGGTGGTTCAGACAAGGGAGGACATGGACCCTTGTCCTGTACCTTTAATTTACAAATGAGCTAATACTAGCCCACCTGAATTAGGGTTTCTGAGTACCAGAGGGGACAGCCAAAAGCGAGTTGTCCCAAACCATCTTACTGTGGCCTGCAAGGTGGTCAGGGAGTAAGGACGGTTCTCATGCAGCATTTCCTGTTGCACTGTGCAGATAATTAATCATCCAGTCTCCTGTAGTTGAGAGACACCAGAGGAGAGTGATTCACCTAAGATGTGTGGGACATCTCATGCCCAGGAGAGCGCTGTTTTTCCTACTTGCCTATGGAGGGAGCCAACATGCCTTGGATGTTACATGCTTACATCACCTTTAGACAGCATTCATTGGGCAGGACAAATGGTATTCAGAGCACTCTCCCCGTTACCCTGACTGTCTAGCCACGTGATTCCAAGGGTTAACTGTTCCTCTGAGAATTATATTCAGATCACCCCAATTGGTTAACCTCTTCTGTAGAGATTGAAATGAGCCACAGATATGCTCACATGAATGGAAAACATGCTTGTGTTGATGGTAACAGAATCAGTGTGACTAACGTGACAGTACATTAGTGTTGTCACTTCAAACTAAAAGGGAAAAAAGCTAGTTTATACATGTCAAGACAGAGATAATGGGACAAAGTTATTTCTCCTCTTGTCTGAGTATGTTTCTGTGTATGATTTTCTGGGGTTGTCCCAGCCATTCCTTTCACTTGTGAGTAATAACAATTTTCTTGACAATGTTCCCCTTGTTATGAGCTTGCACTCTGATGGATGGAAAACTGCCATTTCATCTTCTACAGTCAGCTGACCTACTGGAATAAATGCACTTCAGTCAATTAGTCATTGTGGGTTTTTTCTCATCATACTTGAGATGGCTGGCTCTTTGGGGCAATCTTCCTTTCTACACTGCAATGCGATTAATAAAAAGCAGTTGAATATTACTGATAGTGTTTGGTGCTATCAGTCTTCTAAGAAAGAGTACAGCAAGGGAAGCTAGCTTCTGTGTGCCTGTTGATGTGTATATGCCCTCTTGACTACACAGATGTGGAAGCAGCCATGTTGCAAGATGCTGATTCTCAAACCGGGATTGCTTCATGTTCAGTCCCTATTTCTCAGTCAGTTTCCTGTGGCTGCATGAGCATCAGGTAGACTGTTAATCCTAAGGGAGCAGTGGAAGAAATACCTTCTCTTCAATGCATACAATCTCATAAATCGTGTGTACGATAACTTCATGTTAATCTAGAGAGAAGTTCCTTTGTCTCAATAAATACTTTATTGAGAAAGCAGAGCTACTGGTGCTCAGTGATTCCCAGGACTGTCCTTTAGTCCAAGTAAGTTCTGCTAAGGACTATTGGTCCTTCCAGATGACATAAATATCCTTCCTCCCCACACATGTTGGGTGATAGAACTTGACAAGAGCATTGACAGTGTCAGAGCTGAGAAGTCCTGCTTTGTAAGGAGATCTTTGAGGTAGCAATATAGAACAATCTACAAAATCTAGCCTGAAGCAAGTGCTCATTTTCAGCTAAAATCTTCCCAGCAGCTCCTTGTCAAAGGGAAGATGGAAGATATAGAACAGGCTCTGATCCCTGGCTGTGAGCTGAGCTGTCTTGGGTTTGGGGGGCAACGTTAATACAAATATTGTCACACAGTAACAATAGGAAAATATCTTCTCTACTTACTGTAACATAGACTTTCCTTGAGTCATGGCAATGCTTGAGGGCAGCTGTAATGAAGATGGTGACTGGATATCTTGGGATTAAGGTTTTGTTTTCTTTGCAGAAACTATCTCAATGCTTGTAGCTGAAGAAACTGTTGTGTTATTCCTTCAAATTCTGCCACAATTTGCATTGCCTATGACTGAGGAAAGTAGAACAGAGTTGTTCTGGCTATGGTGGAATGGGAGCAACAAAGAGATGTGCAGAGACTATTCCCTCTTCTCTTGCACCTTCCATCAAGTGCACAGGTTCAATAATTATGTAGCTATAGGATCAGGGATGGAATTGGCACAGCTAGAGTTGAGGTTGTACAGAATAATTCAGTGTGCCTTCAACACTTACGCTGTCTAAATGGAATGGGTGGAGCAGGGAAATAAATTCATAGGGGAGTAGGAAGTGAGCCAGATAGATTAGTGATGTGTCTGAAATTCTGTGAGTTTGAGGGGAGAATTCGTGTTGGTGGGATGCATTGTTGCATGTACATGCTTGAGACACAGATCAGCAACTTTATTGATATGTCTGGTAATCCCACCCAGCACAAAACGCTGTGCTTACAAGGGTCAGGGGTGTTGGGCTTCTCATTTAGATGTTAACTATGAAACTTGCTCTGTTAATACTGCACTGATCCTGAGCACAGTGGTCTTGCAGCCACAGGTTGGAATGGAGAAATTCAAACAAGGTAAAGGCTGTTTCTTAACGTGTTGATACTAATGAAGTGTTCTGCTGGTCTCTACAACTCTTCTGTTTACCCAAATGCCATTTACTATGATGTTCTCTCAACTTGCCTACATGAAAGTTGAGTAGGGACTGTCTCTGCCTCTTAAAACTTCTACAAATCTGTTAGACTGTACACATGATGGATCTAAATATACATTTAGGTAAAATATATGACACAGCTGCTAGGCAATTTATTTTCACCAGTGGAAAGACTATATTTCAAGACAGTGGTGAAATGTCAAGTGAATTATGGGGTTTGTCCTCTTACTTGTGAAAATAAATTGTATATTCTATAATCTGAACCAGACTAGTTTTTAATTATTCACTGTTTTGCTTTGATTTACTAGGCAGGTTATCCAGAGGCCAAAACACTGACAGATTTACCGTAGTCAGTCTGGAATGACTTAAAGGGCAAACATTAGACCGAGTATTTCATTTTTAACAAACTACCATAGTTTTTTGCTAGGCTTTCTTTCATCATTTGCCTACAAGATTAACTCTTTTGTGGATTAGTATCAGCTTCTCCTTTCTGTTTTATGTTTTGACTATTCATTATCAACCCTGTAGATTCTGCATATACCTTATGTCCATACGTTTCTAGAGAAAGAGATGTAACTTGAACTTGTCTATGCAGGGCTTTTAGCTAATTGACTGCTCTTTCTTTTGGAGATCTGAGACTGGAAAGATAAGCTAGAGGCACTTGGTGGTTCAGTGAAATGTGTACATCTCTGTGCTCAGGCAGTGGTCCTCAATCTGTGGCTGTTGGCCCTGTGCCTGGGACCCTAGGCAAGACCAGGGAATTAAAGCTGAAACAGACACAGCTGCTGCTGCTATGGAGCAGGTTGACTGGGAGAGCAAATAGTGGCAATGCTGGTAGGCCTTAATTTCTTGGTATGGCTGCCCAGAGACAAGCAAAGACTGGGAGCCACAGTCAGTGCTGCTGTTAGACCCCTTTCACCTTAAGTCTAATTTTCCACTGATTGTGAGGAGTAAGGCTGTCCAGTCTGGCGAAGCGGTGGAGTGCATCTCACCTTTGAGCCACTGCTGGGATACCTGTCCACAGCCACCTGGGTGCTGGATAGCTTGGCGAGGATAGGTCCTGGGCAGTTTGGGCATGGTTGGAAGAAGGCACCTGGGATGCAGAAGCAGCCAGGACCGAATGGTATCAGGTTAACTGGAGCCTTGCAGACCTCTTGGAACAGCTCTGGTTAGAATCATAGCATCATAGAATCATTAAGGTTGGAAAAGACCTCTAAGATCGATGCAGAAGCAGCCAGGACCGAATGGTATCAGGTTAACTGGAGCCTTGCAGACCTCTTGGAACAGCTCTGGTTAGAATCATAGCATCATAGAATCATTAAGGTTGGAAAAGACCTCTAAGATCGTGTCCAACCGTCAACCCAACACCACCATGCCCACTAAACCATGTCCCTAAGCGCCTCATCTACACGTCTTTTG
>NW_008795853.1:1702080-1719120 GCF_000699145.1 Aptenodytes forsteri | reverse complement strand
CTCCATTCACCACAACTCTCTGGGCCCGGCCGTCCAGCCAGTTCTTTACCCAGCAAGGAGTCCACCTGTCTAAGCCGTGAGCTGCCATCTTCTCTAGGAGAATGCTGTGGGAGACAGTGTCAAAGGCCTTGCTGAAGTCCAGGTAGAGCACATCCACAGCCTTTCCCTCATCCACTGGGCGGGTCACCTGGTCATAGAAGGAGATCAGGTTGGTCAAGCAGGACCTGCCTCTCATGAACCCGTGCTGGCTGGGCCTGATCCCCTGGTTGTCCCGCACATTCCTTGTGAGTGCCCTCAAGATGAACCGCTCCATAATCTTCCCCGGCACCGAGGTCAGGCTGACAGGACTGTAGTTCCCCGGATCCTCCTTCCGGCCCTTCTTGTAGATGGGCGTCACATTGGCAAGCCTCCAGTCGTCCGGGACCTCCCCCGTTAACCAGGACTGCTGATAAATGATGGAGAGCGGCTTGGCGAGCACCTCTGCCAGCTCCCTCAGCACTCTCGGGTGGATCCCATCTGGCCCCATAGACTTGTGAGCGTCCAGGTGGCGTAGCAGGTCGTTAACTGCTTCCTCTTGGATTATGGGGGGTTTATCCTGCTCGCCATCCCTGTCTTCCAGCTCGGGGGGCCGAGTACCCTGAGGATAACTGGTCTGCCTGTTAAAGACTGAGGCAAAGAAGGCACTGAGTACCTCAGCCTTTTCGTCATCCTCGGTGACAATATTCCCCCCCGCATCCAATAAAGGATGGAGATTCTCCTTGGCTCTGTCAGCACTCTTGTGTGGTTAGCAGCACACGATGGGAGATGATATCCCTGCATGCTCACTATAGTCCTGCGCTACTGATAACAACACTGATGTCCAATCTTCCTAAACATATCATGGTCTAGCCAAAAACCGGTGAGATTTTGCTCTCTTCCTCTGGCCTCATGCTTGAATTTTGTGTTCAAATCAAATGCCAAAAGTTTGTGCAGAGAGACAAGTTTCGAGTCAGACAAGCATTTCATATCAATGGATTGAGTGCTTGTGGTCAGTAATGAAAATCCAACATAACAGTTGTCTTTGACTTTTTCCTGCATGCTGCTCACAGGTAAGTCTGTATTCTGACAGCATGTTGAGAGGCACTGTGGGTAGACTTTCAATGTTACAAAAACATGTCAGCCTCTAGAATGGCCAATTGAAATGGTTAGTTTGGATTAGTAAAGATAAAAGCTGAGAAAAACTAAATATAAGGACCATGTGTTAACATCCAAATCTGCACATGATTAATCTAATCTAGTAGATTTGATAAAATTCATCATATACTGAGGCTGCTAAACTGTTCTTAGACCAGAATCCCTGTGTAAAGTACCTAGTAAGTTTTACCTGGTGTAAAGTAACCCAACAGCAACATGAGGCTGTTTTGGGCTGCCATTGTCTTGGAAGGTTTTTTGAAGGCAGATGATTCAAATAAGAGCTGTTATGTGAAAATAAGGAGATGCTAACCTTTAGTAGAAAGTACTTTAGAGAAAATGTTACATCAATAATCTGGCAGCAGGAATTCAAAAGGGACACTGCAGGCAGGCCAGCTGTCAAAAGTTAGTGAGCACTGATATTGTGCTGGAAGAACGACTACTGTTTTCATATCTACTGATGCTCTAGCATGACCCTGCTTCCTTCTGGGATCTTAAGTTCTTTTATCCTGTTTGATGCCTTAGACAACTCAGCTGTAAAATGGACACATGGGCATTCAACTTTTGTACTGGAAAGTGATTTCTTGACATGTGATCAAGTGCTGCAAAGCAAGCTGGTACTTGTCAGTGAGCAGTGAAATTGGATTTGTTCACTTGGATTTCTAATACTAGTTACTTAAGTTACATTTTGAGTTGCTTTTAGGTTATTCTTATATCAGTACAAAATTTATAAAAAGACAACAAATCTATCTGAAGAATTGTATAAGTAGAAAGCCAATTATTCAGTAGCAGTAGTCTGTACTCTCTATACATGCTCCCAAAGTGTATAGTGCCCATTACTAGTTGTTTGCAATGGGGGATAGAACAGCATCTGCCTCGCACATAGCCATGACTGTGGTTTCTAATTTAAGTCAGGGAAGAAAATTTGGCCCTACTCCACAAATAGCCTTTTTCTTTTTTACAGCCAAATATCCCTGTTTTAAAGAAACTCCATAACCAGCAAAACTGGGTGGAACTCTTCATTCACCAGCTTTGCCTAACAGTAAGTGCTGAATGCGTGTACTGACCCTGCTATAAGTATTACCAGACCCTACTCTGACCAACCCAAAACAAAGACCAGGCTTTTTTTCATTTACTTATGCAGTTAGCATGCACTGGCAAGGTTGTGGAGAGCTAGATGAATTACTTGATATATATTGGAAGCCAGGTAGTGTCTCAAACTGAATTCTTCCAGAGCTAGAGCTGCACTTGATTATTTTTTAACAGTAAGTTTTTAATTATCTTGTCACTTATGTACACCAAATTTGCAGACAGGCTTCAGTGAGTCTGCATATTGCAGTACAGCTACTGAGTGTAGCACGACATGGATGGTATGCTTTATCTGGTAGGTCTGTCAAGAGGGGTTTTTAATTCTTCATATTAGTATCAAGTTATTGTATATACAACTTCAGAAGTGTGCATTTTTAAAAATTTTTCTCTTGTAAAGCATCTACTAGGAAAATGAAAACTCCACCAGTTGAGAAACACCTTTTAGCATCAAGAAGCAATGCTGTGTTCACTGCTCTTAGTGTCAGGGTAGCTTCACAAAATTTTTTTGCTGTTGTGGATGTTTGCTGCTAGAGCCATATGACTAACTGCTGTTTAGGCAAATTATAGACAGATATAGAAGGAATGGTTGCACTTCTCAGAAAAGGAGGAAATAGCAGCGGGGTAGCTAATTAAAGTGATGATCTTGTCAAGTGAAAGGGAGGGCCAAGGAAAGGCACTGAAAGCTGAAGTATAAAGAAGTGGTTATGGGGAACAGGGGGAGAAAAATACAGCCTCGTGCTGCATTTGCCTTCTGCCTGGTGACTAAAAAATTAACTGCAGTTGTCTGTGTATTACTACCCTGGCTGTGGTCTGACAATCACCATTTGTTCCCAGGCAATCTATTTCTCTCATAGAATTTGTTCTCCTGAAGTAAATCTGAGAGAATATTTATATAAATATATCTGTCTACATCATTCATTTATTTTCATGCTGTAAACAAGTATCTAAGGCAAACTCATAGAGAGTGTCAAACACAACAGTTGAACAGGAAGAAGTAGAAAGTCATTCTGTAGAGAGAGCCATCTTGTAAAGAAGCAGTTAATTTTTAAGTTGTAAACACTTCAGCAGTGCATAGAGGGCTGCAATTTGCACTTCTTTTTTCGCTTCACATGACTGTGCCCACTACTTATTCCTGGACATAATTGTATACATTAAAAAATAGCCTAAGGTTTTCACAGCAAATGGCATTACTTAACTGAGATTTTACACTTGTTAAACTTTAACATCAGTGAAGTTTCTCTGGGTCACAGCAGAATCGGATACTCCACAATACACAACCCAGGTTTGCTCTTTGCTTGAGACTAGATATGAAGGAGTAAACCAGGTGGTGGGTGCAAATGGTAATTCTGTGCTTCTGGAGATACTTTGTGTGTTGCTGGCTTGTGGGACGTCAGGTGGCATGATCAGATCTGTTCCGTTTAGATTTGAAATCAAGGAATCCATAAATTGGAGGAAATGGAAATATTTTACCTGTTCATCAAGAGCTGTATTTCAAATGTGCATATTCAAATGTAGGCATTGAAATTCTCCATTTTGTGGTCGTGGTTTCAGAGACTGAAATATTTAACACCCGTTAACTTGAATGCAAGTAAAGTGTTTGCACTGCTGGGGATCAAGCCATATATGAAACTTGGGTGTGACCTTGAAGAAAAGAAAGCAGATAATATCCACTTAGCTGCATGAAAAAAATGCTGTTTTCAATACTTGTAGTGTGTTACGTAGTATATTTCTAATAAAGTGTTACTATGTTGTTGGATGTGTGGCTGTTCCTTGGATCCCTTTATAGATGGGCGAGTTGTATGCTACCGAACACAACTATTAACCTTCATCTGCTATAATAACTAAATAAAGTATTAAAAAATGATAGATAGTATTAAAAAAAGATAGATATCTGTATAGGGTGGTTGCTTCATGTTCTGGTTTACTTGAACACTGTTGGATAATAGCAGTGTAGTGTTACTTGTGGCTTATCTGAATAGGATTATCAGGGTTTTCCAGCAATTGCTTCTAGCTGTTTCAAAGATAAGTGTGAGAAATGGAAAGCTTTGTGGAGAAGGGCTGGATGCAGATATGCAAACTCTTCAGACCCTATGTGATAAATAATAACGTGTGAATGTAAACAGTGCTGTTTTGAGGATGTGTAACAAGGATTTTCGGGATGGTGCTGTGTGACAGGTATACTGAGTGCAGGCATGGAAAAGATTAATTATCTCATGTAAAAGTAATAATAGCAGTATCAGAAAAAATAGTTGTAGCACTTCATATTAGTGAGATTTCCTGACTATTGGTAATGCATGGTAGAGCGACACAAAGAATCCAATTTCTCATTTGCTGTTGCATTTCCTGAGGGTAGAAAAGGTATTTCATTGTTTTTTTGCAAGTAATACTTTTTGTATCTAAAGCAATTGGTTGGGCTGGATGCTTCAGTGAGGCCCTGTCCTAATCCCTGATAGATGGGAACCAAGCCATGGATACTGCCAGAAGTGAAATTAAGTGAAGTGGAAATGAGCACCATTCATACAGCCAGGCACAGCGTCTTTAGAAACTGTTGTGGGGAGTCCAAGGATTGTGCACTCTCAGTTTCTCATGGTCTTTGTTATGTGAGAGTTTGAGGCCTGAAGTCCCGACTTGACTGCTGTTGGGGACCCTGGAGGCAGGAAGGTGTAGTCTAGCAGAGCATTTACTGTGTGGTTGAAACAGTAAAGGAAAAAGTGCTATTCGTGAATTTGCTATTGGGTATTATTGATTCAGCAGCACCCAGTGCCTCAATACCGCAGTGACATGAAACAGGTAAGCACATAATACCTTGTTTACAGGCACGCTTTGCTGTAATACCCCCGTTTGCAGTTGCCAAACTCAAATCATCCCTGGTCTTTTAGCCCCTTCAAAAGCCGGGCAAGTAATTTTCTCAGCTTGGTGATGCTCCCAGGAAGTTTTCCAGAGCTGTAAAGTTTGCAGTAGAAGCTGCTTCCGATCACGCTGAGAAGGCAGACCTCAGGAAAGAAGGCAAGTCCAAGGACATGAAGTCCGAGATCAGCTGATGTTCAACAGGCAGATCACACTCATCCCACCCTCCACGTGCTTTATCTTGTATATAACTGTATGTGAACATTCCTGTAAATATTTTACATCTTAGGGATGTAGATTTTTTTAATTGATAAACAGGGCACCCATTCATCAAGGTTTTTGCCAGGGAGGGATCCCAGTTTGGTCTTAAATCAGAAACTTTTTCAAAAGATTTTAGCCCAATTAGTTGGTGTTTTTAGTTTCTGGAAAGGGTTCTAGAATAGAACCAAACTGCTTATAGTACCAGTGGCAAATTTCCTTTGAAAGGAAATACATGTTCTATAAAAACATTTTTCACAATAGGTAAAAAAAAATAAATCATAAAATTCAGAATACATATATTGATACACTAATAGGTAAGTTTGTAACTTCTGTATGCTCATGTGCTAAATTACAAATGTTTTCACAAATAACTCGGTAGTAGAGACTTGATAAAATACCTCCTCTGCAGTCAGTCAAGTTCATAAAATGTGGTAAGCAGAGAAAGTTCTTAGTTAAATGAAAAACATTTGATGTCAAACAGGAACATGGCTAAGAGCGTGTGCTTCAGATGATCTTTTACTGTTTTGTTCTTCTTGACTGAGATGTCTGAAGCACAATTATGGTTTTCCCACATAAGGCTTTGAGCAGCCTTTCTAGCGGTGATTTTCTGTGGAATGCTATAGTATAACAAAAAGATGTACCAGTCTGCAGTATCATCTGCAGTTCTAATGCAATTTTGGCTGTAAGCTATGGAGTCGTAACTGTAGGTTCCCATGGCTTTAATGACCACACTCTTGATTCCAGGAAATGCTGATTAGTATTTTTCCCTACCCCTTTCCTTACCCAATAGGGAACCCAAACAAATATTTGTGCTTCCCTTCCCTCTCCTAGAACAAAAGGTTATTTCTAGGAGGTTTAAATGTTTGTGAAGGCAGGTATGAATACATGGATTTTCCATCAGTGATATATCTGCTCCCACTGGAGTGGTCAGGTGATCTAATACATTTTCATCTCTACAAAGGGAGAGTTAGAAAGCTGCTATATCATTGCCTCATTTTAAAAAGCAGTTGAGGAACAGCAAATAACATCACAGTGTTTTCATACTGTTTCTTCTAATATGAAGTCCAGAGAATGACATGAAGTTTGGAGAGACAAGTCACAACCCCTGTGGCTAAACCAGCAGTTTTCTTCTTGACTTTTGTCCTTTAAGTGACATCTTCTCTTAGTAACTCCAAGTATGTGTTGAAATAGAATTTACTGTATTCTAGAAACAATAGTTGGAATTTATTTTTTTCAGCTATATAAATTTTCTCATCTCAAAAACTTTCCCATCTACATTATAGGTGTAATGTTTCTTAAGTTAGTTGCATATTTGTTGTGTTTTTATTGGTAAAAACTATTTCTGAGAAAATCTGTTGTACTCCTTATTTATGGCCATGTCAAGTAGTGAAAAATTAGGCTGGTTACAATCACACCAGTATGCTTTTTATTCCAGCTGATCTCTTGCAAGCACATGACATGCACAGGACTAATATCTAGTGAAATTTAGTGAAGTTACAAACTTGTAGAGAGAGAAAAGGATCCCCAAGTCATTATTTGCCATATGTGACCAAAGCACAGACGTGGCTGTTAATGGAAGATATTGCAGGCTTAAAGCAAGGTAATCTTTTTTTTCACAATCCCAGGAGCAAGCTAGAATACCTAACAAATTTCAGCCTCATTTCTTTTTGATAATGGTCAAGTAAGTAGAGGTAATGTTTGAACAAATGTAATTGCAACAAAAATTTGTTATCTGGGGGAAAACAGTTCAAGAGCAGGGAAATGGTTGAATTTGTGTCAGGTTTCATTCTGTTAGTAAGATTTCATCATTGCGTATCTTTGAGCTTCACTTGATTCATGCAGGCTTAATGCAGCAAATGTAAGTTAACAAAGGATTAGCACTTTGATCTATCACTAGCATGTGACAGCAATTGCCCTGTGTTGATGAATGCACAATAATTGATAGTGCTCTAGGGTGTCTTTCATATAGCAAAGCTGGAGAAGTTTGAATGCTGGCACCTGTTGCACTCAGATGACACTTTTTCTGCAGGGCTGCATTGAAATGCACCCTGTTAAAACATAAGCATTCTATCTCATTTTTCACTGCAAGTGGCAGGGAAATAATCTATCCAATGTTTGCATTCTACTAATTGCATTGCAGGATGAACTCATCAGCTACACTCCTCCTTTTGGTATTGGAGTTTTCACTTCAAGCCCCTTAAAGACGGTCTCTGTGACTTCGGGCACTGCAGTTAAGACTAGGTGCCACGGATGGGCTTGGCAATGGAGGAAGTCTGTGACGTGGTGGTAGTTAGGGTCATTCCCTCTTTCCTCTGTCAGCTTCCATCTAAGGAGGCACTTGGCTGCTAGGCCATTGCCACTGATGTACAATCCTAGTGAAGGAAAGCAAGGATTTTGGTATGTAACAGTTGTCCAGGACACAGCATGGTGTAATGCCATAGATGCCTCTTCAGTGGCTGGACTTGACTGTTTTAAGTCCTCAGCCATGGAAATTACTCAGTAATTTATACAAAGCATCAGCTCAGACTTCATTTTGTAGTATGATCGTGGGCCAGTGGTTGTGCCAGATGAAAAAGTCTGGCCGACTGCTATGGTGAATGAACCTTAAACTCTCTCACTAATTGTCAGCAGTAATTAATTAATCCCCTCTTCAACCCCTTCACTCCCACTTGTGTTTTGGATGCTTCACAGGACTTCGGAACGGGGCTCTCGAATAAGGGGTGTATAGGCACAGAGAAAAGTGAACCTAAACTGTTCTGTGCTAGATCTAGGAGGGAACCTACAGATATTAAGACCTGAGGAGACTCTTTACCAGCCATGATGGAAAAAAAAATTGACACATCCTCCTTTATCTGGGGCTGAGATATCTCAGGCATTTATTTGTTCAGACTGAGCTAGGCTTTTGTTTACTGCTGCTTTATCTGTTTGATGTCCAAGTACTCTCACCTTTAAGTGCTGTGTGCTTTCCGTGTGCTCTTCAGATGTCTCCAAGACTCTAGCTGAGACAGGTACTTGACCTGGAGAAACTTGTTGGCTTCCAGGTGGGTTAAAAAAAAAGTGCTCCTAAACTTCTGAGGAATGCAACAGCTGCTAGGCAGGGTTACCAACTATATCTTTGTGTCCTGGTAACTTGTTGGTGCCCCAGACACTGTAGCAGGAGAGTGACATGAGTAGTACAATGCTGAAACTGGACTGAGGCTAACTGGGCAATGTGGAAATGGTATGCAGAGCCAGCACAAGGTTTCTGTACTGTTAGACCAAAGTTTATTATCTGTGTCCCAAGAAAGAGTGTGAAGAGAAAAGGGGGAGAGGGCAAGTATCCTGCAGGATGTAGGACAAGAGACTGCAATTGCTACTTCTCAAACTACAGACCCCTCATCTGAAATGCCAATTAGAAAATCCTGTTGGTTTCTGGACAGTAGCAACTACTTCACAATTGAAGTTGAAACTGACTTTTTTGTAAAATCTCCTTTATCCACCTTACAGGAATTTTCCCCAAGAGAAACCACTGTGTTTGCCTTCAGACGTGACAGGTAGATGCTTAGATTTCCTTTCCTCACATCTGGCAGCAATGCAGTTTCCCAGCCAAAAAGGAGGTTGTGCCAGCACCATACTGCTGAGCACCCTTGTCTGAGCTTTTGTGCAGTAGTGAACTTCATAGGGAGAAGTTGATGGTGGTTAAAAGTAATGGAGGAAAAAAATGAAAAAGAACAGGAGAGATGAGTTCTTAGGTCAGATGCGCCACTTTGACAAACAGTTGCCTCTGTGCAGAAGAGGTGGGGTGGGTGAGAGCTAAAATTTGAAGGTAGGA
The DNA here is from genome assembly GCF_000699145.1 of Aptenodytes forsteri. Lineage (NCBI taxonomy): Eukaryota > Metazoa > Chordata > Aves > Sphenisciformes > Spheniscidae > Aptenodytes > Aptenodytes forsteri. The sequence goes on along the minus strand of NW_008795853.1, from coordinate 1,709,942 downwards.
CCATCTCTTTTACTTCAGTAGAGGCCTAAACTGATAATGAAAACATAGCTCAAGTATCCGTCTGGTCAGCCCAGCCTGTGCAGATAACTTGAAGTTGGATTGTGAGAAGTGCCACGTGGCTTATTGGCATACATTTTCCCTTAAGTCTTGCTTTTCAAAATTATTAAAATAAGACGCATGCTGCTTTTAAAGCCAGAATTTGAACCTGCAAAATGCCTAGCATTGTAGGTATGTGACATAGCAAAGAAAAGGCTGACACCGATATGTGTCCATGTATGGAGCAGTGATCTGAGACCCTGAGCTTCATCTGTCCAAAACAGATTTGCAAAACTAAGGCATGTATCTCAATTACTGACCAGATCTCAAGGCTGTAAGGAGTGTCTAACCTGTAGAGTCAGGTGTTGTGTGCTCATCCTTGTTTTTGCTAGGAAGTATTGTTGTTAATGCTGAATGCAAGCACTGAGTTTGGGAGGGTGGTGACATTTGGTGGTGGATGAAATGAGTGCTAAAGCTGTTCCTGTAATGAGCAGTCCCCAAGGACAAGCATGATTTCTCCTGCAGAAGCCATGGTTGCCTTAGCTGAACCACGGTCAGAACGGCTTGCAAAAGGAGAAGGGGTTATCTATGGGAAGGACTCATGCCCTGCTCGCTGCTGGGGGAAGGTGGGTCAGATGATTGTGGCAATTCAAGGTATTTGCAAAGAGAACAGATGAGAAAAGGAATATATTTGAGAAGGGAACAGTCACACAGTTCATGTTCCTGCTAGGACAAGTTTGTATTGTTCTGTTAATGTAAGTCATTTCTTAAAAGGGCTGGGAAAGTAGGCTGGCAAAAATGTTGACACCTAAGGTTATTTGCCCGAGGTTTTTTCCTCAGAGGTTGTATCTTACAAGACTGATTCTGATAAAGGAAAATCTTTGTGCATCTTTCAAAGTAGGAAATGATTGAGCAGTTAAACCAACTTTGACTTTTCTTACTCACTCAGATCTCTGTTGCAAGGCTTAGTATTTTAGAAAGTTGGCTAATCAACTGTAGTAATTATGTGAGCTTTTTTGTCCTGTTTGGCTATTCTTCTGCTTGGAGAGACTTGTTATTTTCTCACTAAGTGTTGGCTGGAACACACTTCAAGGGCTTTGTTGTTCATAAAGGAGTTTAATCGGTTTGGAACAAGACATCTGTGAGGCATGCTTATATCTAACAGGAAGAGTACCATAAGGAGAGTATTTCTTGTGTGTACGTTCCCAGCAATGCTCTGTGTATGTCAGTTTTGCTGTTGGCATAATTGTGTACGGGACAGGGCTCAGGAGATGTAAATTAATCTGACACACTCTCATAGCTTAGGAGAGCTTGTTTTGCATGAAAATCAAGTGTTTGAAAACTAAGGTTTTTCCTTTCAGCATGATCAGGAAAAGGAGACGCTGTGGTGGTCAATGAATATAAAGCATCACTCTGAGATTGTGTGGTCTGGTGATAGTGCCAGCTCTTCTACTGACAGGCCACACCACCCGAAGCAAATTGTGTGCCAAGCCTGTCTCAGTTCTGCTACCTGTAAAATAGGGAGAGTAACTGACTGCCTTCTCCTAATGCTTTCACATCTATGGGGGAGAACATGGCATAAACACTAGCAAGGAAAATATTTTTCTCTTCAGCCTCACAACTGCTGTTGTCACAGTCCTTAAACACTTGGAAGTTTGCTATCTGTGGAAATAAGCAGATCTGCACTCAGGTTAAGGTTTCTGGCCTGTGCAGAGCAAAAGTTAGCACTAATTCTGTTTTCTTCTGGGAAGAAACCTTTCCCCTGGAAAATATACCCTTTTCTTTGCAGGAGTCTATGTTCACTTGTGGAGACAATGGATAAAAATGACTTTGCTGTGGTGCTAAAGCAAATTTGAAATAAACTATTCCCTTTCAGAGTTGGTATCTATTATTCATCTGAGTGGAGTAGTTCTGAAATCGGAGATCTGTTCAGGGAGCACCTGGCTTCGACTTGAGAAATAATAAAGGAGAGGAAGAATAAAAAGAACAGTTTGTACAATATATGGAGCAATGGCACTTTGAGATGCTTCAGTAGACTTCTGTATCTTGAGTGCAGCCTTTCATGTTACCTCTGGCTGCACTCGCTTAGCTGCAGCCTCTACCTCTTAATCTTGTTTGGCTATTCTTCTCTTTGAAAGGATTTATATTTTCTTTCCTGTATGAACTGGCTGGAATCCTCTTTAAGGGCTTATTGATCATGATGGAGTTTACTTGCTTTGGAACAAGCCTCCAATGAGGCATGCTCGTAAGGTGCTTCCTACAGTTTATGGTCTATAGATCATAACTTTCTTTAATCTGCTTCCTCTGTAAACTTGCTGTGGCCAGGTTTTTCCCAGTCTCAGCTTGCTCCCACACCTCCAGTGAAGTGTGAGGATGCAGTGAACCCCATCCCCTCTCAAAGGTGACTGGTGAGCGAGGCTTGTTTTAAAAGGAGCTGTGCCAAGTTCCCCAAGACATGTGAGTTTTGGAAACTATGCAGAAATGCCTCTTGCCACTTAGTAATGTGTCAGTACTAAGCTCAAATGAGTTCAAGCATTTTTTTTTCCTGCGAAAGAACATGAAAAGACAAGTTTCTTCTCATCTGTTGCCTCTTGAATTTTTGAGAGATTTCTCTAACTTCACAATTAAGAGAAAGCTGTTTAATTTATTGAGGATTTAAAGAAATGTGACATGCAGTGGCGGATCCCAACCTTGGAGTCATGTAATTTCTTGTTAGAAGGAAAACAGGTTTCGCAGTAAATATTCAGAGGCTGATAACATCCCAAATCTAAACTTCAGAGCTGCAGTTTGTAACCATGCTCCAGTTGGGCTGCAGCATGACCTCTGTGCTGTGGAGAGGCGCTGCCACCGGGCAGGTGGGTGGCACATGCCAGCCGCGGGCAGGGCTGAGCTCCCAACCAACCCAGGTTGGGAGCCCCTGGTGAGGCTGGGTGGGGGGTGCTTGCAGGACCAAGGAGGCTTTTGGGGATCCTCGCTGCCGCCCAGGAGCGGGCAGGACAGAGCAAGGTTGAGGAGGAGGGTCCCAACCAAATGAATACATCCCTGCCTTTTGAGCGGCTCCTTTTTAGGCTCCCTATCATTCATGGGGTTTGAAAGTTGCAAGACAATTTCACATTATAGAGCTGGAGGTGGACGAGCAGTGTGGCACCTCAGAAAGAGTTCTGTGATTGATTTGCTTACAATGAGCACGTATTTTATATGTACAATGTTGGTTGTTACTGAACTTCTAAGAGAAGGTATAGTTAAAGAATATATGCTTATGATAAAGGTAGTTAAACAAGAAATCATAGTATTTCTGTGGCATTGTTATTTCTGGTATTTCTGGTATTGATAAGCAACTTAAGAAGTCTGCTAAGCTGTGTCCTAATTCCCTTTTTACAATAGAATAAGCAGTTACTTGGGATGGTTTAATTAATCACCATTTTCGTGACTCAAATACATAAAATGCTACCGTATAGTAGTGAAGCATGGATGACTGGGCATGCTGGCTGACCTTACAACAATTCCGTCAGTTGAAGGTCCTACTTAAGCTTTTGTTCTCTGGAAGTAACAATGTTTGAGTCTCAGAGGTGCAAATCATAAGTCCTTTGGCTGTGATTTGCAGCGGATGACTAATTTGTGATGAGTCAAGAAGACATGGGTAAATGTGTACTCTGTTATGTTGCACTGCTGTGATCTTACCTGACATTCAGTGTGCCTGAGTGACGCATGCTGGATGGAAAAATCTGATGCTATAAGAGATGAGTTCATGCCTTTCTTGCTGTGGCTTACATCTTGCTACTGAAATACAATATTCAGTGTTTTTCTCATCACTAATCTACAACTTTTCTTTCCTTCCATCATTTTACATGTTACCTGTTACCTGAAAAATGCCTTTAAACATTTCTGCTTCTTAAATACTTGAGTTTTTGCTGTTTATTTTTTCACTGGTACTGAACCTGTTCAATGGGAATTTGACAATTTGTATACCATTCTTAAAATTCAATTTCTTTGGCTAACCAGAACTGAACTTTATTGCTGTCCTTATGTTTATATGTACATTAGTTTGAAGCATCAATATGTGTAACAGTTTGGCTGAAAGTCACTTCTCTACCTTCTGGAAACAAAAGATGGTCGATCTTCATGAACACCACCGGCAGCTGCTGGTGTCTTATTACTGAGCTTGCCTGTACAGTTTTTCTTCCCTTGGCTAACAGAATCGGTATTTCTTACCTCATTGAACTGTCCTTAAGTTTTGGATCTTAGGCTGCAATGCTGGTTGTGCCCTACTGAGTTGTTCATACTTTTGCTGGGTGGTGACATTGTCTACTCAGGACTTATCAGGGTCAGGGAGTAGCTTTCAGGTTACTGACTTCTGGGGGACAAATAGCGTTCTGTGAGGTTTTCACTTGTCTTTTCAAAAAAAGATATTTATGGCAATATTGTGGGACGGCATTGTAGCAGTTGATGGGAGACAGGGGGACATCCTTAGTGCTCCAGTTACCAATTTTGCTTTGCCACGTTTATCTCAAGCTGTATCTTGGGCCAAAATGTTTTCAGTACTTGGAGAATGCATTTATTGCAAAGATTCCCTGGCCCGAAAGTCTGGATATGATCACTTAGTTGACGTTCTGCACAGCTGCTCATCAATCCGATTTCAGCTTTGTGGCTCCCATTATGCCTAATTATCACTGTCCTGGTCAGAGGTTGTCATGGAAACCTCCTACAGCTGTTGCCTAGCCAGTGGCTATTGTTGGTGTGGAGAGGACCCTCATCTTCCTTGCAGCATGAAAGTCCTTGAGGAATCTTACAGCATGACATACTGTTGCCCTGACTTGCTGTTTGTGTGTTTTAGCTGTTAGCACAGCACTAGGGGAGAGTAGAGTAACAGAGATGGCTAATGCACACCAGGTATATGCAGCATAGTGGAAAAGGGAAAGTAGCAAGAGGGGAAAAAGTGTGGAAAACTCAGGTAAGGAGGGACTTCTAGCCTGTGGAGCTGGGCACCTTGTCTTTAGCTTATAGGTGTGTTGTAGCTTTCTCTGTGTCTAGAAGAAAGCAATTTTTTAACTTAAACCACCATCTTGTTCTCTGTGTAATATCCTTGCATGGAATTTTCCTGAAAAAGTTGCAGTCATCACCATTGTGCTCTCTCCCATTTCCAACCTCTGAACTTGGAAGTTTCAGTGTACCTCGCATACTGAAGAACAAATATATCAGGAAAGACTAATTAAACTGATATATTTTTGTTTCTTTACATGTATATTTCACCAATGTAATAAATGAAGTATGGCAAATAGACACTCAGATCTTTGCTTCATTAATACTGTAACTTTACCTCTTTGTTCCTGTTGTCAGGCTACTTTGAGAGAGTGCAGACAAGAATGGAGAACATTTGTCCCACTAAGCCTCCAACACGTTCACAACAGAACACAGTTGTCATGTTTTGGGAATCTAGATTTGGGGATATTCATATTCAGTGTGGCTCTGCAGTACTTAACATGCTTTAGGTGGTCCAATTCTGAACACTTTGCTATTTTTCCAATATTGTGTTAAGAGTTAAAGCTCACTCTTGTAAAAGCTGGACTCCAGTAGTTTCTTGAACTGTAAAGGTATGAGAACCCTGCACAATATTGGGTGTCATTTTTTAGGGGCTGTGTACATTTTCTGGTTGATTTACTTGAAATTTTATCCAAAGTGTGTAAGATGTGTTATTGCTCAATTGACTTGGTCACCTGAGCGGTATCAAACCCAAGTTAGCTTTACCTGTCTGCACTGTAAATCATCTTAATATCATATATTTTAGATATATGCAAAGGGCGTTTATGTTAATGTCATAGCTAGAAAGATGCAAGTTATTAACTGTACTTTTTACAGTAAGTAGATAGTTGACTTGGTAGCTAAATTATAGAAGATTTAATTGATGAAAAATGCAGCTATTGTCTAGTTCATATAGTAAGGTAACTGTTTGATACCTTATTTTTTTTCCACAAAGCAGAATGTCAAGTTACATGTATGATGGCCAGTGAGAGACTGTGAGTCCCATTGAGCTCTGAATTGTTTTATCTGTGCATTTCATGAATGGAAGTAAGAGATCAGGTGTAATCCTACAGTTACATATTTCTTGCAGTAGGCAGACCGATGGGGGGAGGATTGGCTGTTTCACTGATAATCAGTTCTTAAGTTTTTACAAATGTGTAAAGTATCAGATAAGCATGGGTTTAGTGTGGTGGGTATTTCGCTACATGTAAATCTCCTTAATGCCTGTGCAATGGTCATATCAGTAGAAAGAAATCATTCTGCAAAACTCAGTGACATCTAGTACTGTCCTTAAAGCCCCAACCTGGCCAAAGGGTCTCTGTGTAAAAAGTCTTTCACCTATGTGGAGAATGAGTTATCAAATCACCCGTGTATTATAAGAGCAGAATCATGACTGAACTGTTTTCAGGTAAACTGCAATTGTTGTGTGTCCACTCTAACATTTGTGTGAGAGTTCGGACTTCCCCAAAATAAATCCTTCATCTGTCTCTAAAAGCACATCTTCAGGTGGGCGTGTGGAATTTGAGGGACCTTTGTGTTAAGGCATCAAAACTGGCCATTTGCTTTGCATATAGTAGTGCATTCATTAATGCAGCTTTGAATTCTCATTGTTTTTTGCCTTGTGTTTATGTACATTCAATACTCTTATCAGAAAGTGATCAGTATGTTTTGGGGGCCAGGGCCTTTGTACTTAAACAGGGTCACACAGAATAACAAAGAATGTATATTGAAAACTGAAAGTTTTTGTTCTAGAAAATGATATGTGAAATAATATCTTTACATATGTTTTTAAGAGTGCCTCAAAAGCTGGAGTGCCATTAGCTGTATTAAATCTTCTGTAAGTGCCGGAAATTAATAGAGCTGAATTTGTCCTTCAGCTCTAACATATGGACTGGTGAGAAAACATTATGACCAAATGAACATTTTTAGATTAAGAGTTTAAGGTACTTTTAGAATTAGAACAAATCTTTTAAATGGAAATCTTCACATACTAACTGTGACATTTGATTGTTTTTGACTGTGAGGTCTGCCGAAATGTAAGAGCCTCAAAGTTCAAGTGTGGTATTTTTGGTGTGGTCAGAAACCCTTCTCTTCATAGTTAGAACATGGGCAAAAAAAAAAAATGTTCCAAACACTTTAAAGACAAAAATGAAATTTGGAGCATACCTACAGCTAAAAATGCAGTTTTACTCAGTACAGCATTTTACACATTTCAGCTTAATATAATTTATTAAGTGATAGTTTTATTTTCCTCGATGTTTTGAAAATTATCTTGACATTGTAATATAACAAGATTTGTTTTGCTTGAAGAAATTAATTTTAACTGGAAAAGACCCATCTGTATCATGCAGTTCTCCTCCAAGGTGGAGACTTTGTGGCTTGTTCTGTGTAGCTGCTGAGTAATACATCAAAGTTATTAACCTCTGAGAAATGGAGGTTATGGTAATGGAAATGCTGACACATTTAATCTTTAGGGCTACAAGGAGTGCTACTGTAATAACACTGTTTTGTTTCACTGTGTGAATATTGTGAAAAGAGGCCTTCAGGTGCTCAGGTCATTTTAAAAAACAAATTTAATTTATCATGGAAGGAACTTCAGGACAGATAGCTCTTGAAGTGAAATACTGGGTTTAATCATAGAAGAGGTATAATGTGGACAGTAGAAGTGTGGGTTTCTTAACACTGATAACTAGGAGCTGCGAGTTATTTTTTAAGGCTGGTTCATAGAATCATAGAATCATTTAGGTTGGAAAAGACCTTTAAGATCACTGAGTCCAACTGTAAACCTAACACTGCCAAGTCCACCA
>NW_008795853.1:1696797-1699729 GCF_000699145.1 Aptenodytes forsteri | reverse complement strand
CCTGTCCCTTCTGAAGAGTTTATAGCCATCCATTGCAGCACTCCAGTTGTGTGAGTCATCCCACCATGTTTCTGTGATGGCAACTATATCACAGTTTTCCTGCTGCACAATGGCTTCCAGCTCCTCCTGTTTGTTGCCCATGCTGCATGCATTGGTGTAGATCCACCTCAGTTGGGCTATTGATCCTGCACCTTTTTGCCGTGGTTTCTAACACATCAATAAACCTTGCATCTTTGCTGCCGCGTGAATCTCCATCCCCTACCTCCATTGAGATGGCAGACCGAAGGACCTTACTAGCATGCCGCCCCCAGGCTTGTTTCTAGTGAGCCTGGTTTTATCCCTTTCCCCTTTCAAATCTAGTTTAAAGCTCTTTCAATGAGCCCTGCTAACTCCTGTGCAAAGATCCTTTTTCCCCTTTGAGACAGGTGTACCCCATCTGTCACCATCAGGCCTGGTGTCATGTAGACAGACCCATGATCAAGAAATCCAAAATTCTGCCAGTGACACCATCCTTGGAGCCAGGTATTGATCTGCTGGCTCTTAAACCATTGTAAAGAATGCTGAAAAAACTGGAATATCATAAGGATGCTGGAATTTTTGCTAGTCTGAGGGTGACTGGCAAACTCTCCCCTTGGGAAAGAGCTTGCAAAACAACCAAGTTAGTGCACACAAAAGCAACCAAGTAAATGAAGGGTTTGTAAGTGAGTCTGAATTGGAGTGTGTGCCCAAGAGCTAAGTTGTACTTCCAAATTGCTGGGGGTGATATGTAAATAAGCTTATTGGGATAAGGGGTGGTGCTGAAGGTGCTGCACTCTGCATTTCTAACTCAGGTTTTGAATTTGCACTGGGATTGATGTAATGTAATTATTCACTAACCTTGTGATGAAGAGGGCAAGAAAACATTGTTTTACCTTGCTTAGCAGCCCATCAGCTTCAGGAACTTGATGTGCAGTAATTCACCAACTGATGAATTTCTGAGTGCTAAAGCTTCATTTTCTAGCCTTTGGAATATAGTTATTACTCTGAATGAATGAAGATAATCCTTAACATGTGAAGATGTTGGAGAGCTATCTGTGTCATTCTCTTGTATGTTCTGTAAAACACGCAATTTTCCAAGTGGAGTATGATACTGAAAGTTCAGGTGAAAGGTGCTAATTTCCTGAGTGCAGCTGTCTGCAATTGAGTGTTGTTGGAGATCCTCTGAGAATTCCTAAGTGGTTCATCTCTCAGGATTTAGTACCTTCCTGGGTACATCTGACATGGTGTTGCTCTTTTGTCTTCGCCTAAAATAATGCTAGAACAGTATCGTTCTCTTCTGCTGAACGTCAGCTAATGCTGACAGTACTGTAAGAAAGTACAAACAAGAAACCCAACCTTTTCTTTTGGATTTTATTGTTTTCCATATGATTGTGAGTGGAACCGTATATCTGAAGTGTTCTTTTACATTACAAAAACAATCTACTGCAGCTAGTGAACAATAAATATGAAGAATCATAACCACCTCAACTCTTTCTGGTGGTTGACTTAAATTATATACCATTTCTAATAACATTGTAAAATTGTTTGGACAAAACAAAACTCTTCTTTCTGTAGATTAAATATACCTCTCGTAGTACATACTCAGCATTATGACTGAGATTTGACTCATAATACAATTGTTCTTTTACCACTGTAGCACTGGATTTAATTTCTTGTTCCGTAGCTTCCAGGAAGCCTTTTTCTCTTTAGTCATCCAGTGCAAGCATATCTTAAATGACCCATGATGTGCGTCTTATGGTAAGAAGTAGAAATGGCAGAACTGCTTTGGATGAAATATGAAATGACCAAGCTTTAATCTCAAAAATGGGGTTAAACTCCTGTTAGGTTTTGGACCCTATAACTTCCCCTTGTATGTTGCCTTGTAATGTGCTTTACTTTGCCAGTTTCTCTCCTCCTCTAGCTGGTCTAAAACCAACTGAATGGGTAGTATGACAAAAGGGCTACTTTGGTTATTTTACTGATCAAATAGAAATCGTGTTTAGGAATTCTAGGAAAAATAATGTCCAGGATTGAGATGAGCATCTGGCCAAACTGAATCTCTGAGTCCAAGGATGTGCTCTCAGTGCTCATCCATACAAGTTGGTGGATTCTTCAAATCTAAAAGTTTGAAAGCTGTAGTGAAACCATCATAATCCTGACCAGAATCTCACATTGAGAGTTTCCATTCAATGGAGGTATAGTATTACACATAACATTCCAAAAGAGATTTCTATTAAAATTTCTGCAGAGGTTTCAACATCCTGCCTGTCAGCTTTGTAGAGTTGTATTTGCAGAAACAGTGGAACTACATGGTTTTTTGAAATACCTGTCATGATAAGTAATCAAAAAATCTGTTAGGTGGAAAAAACTTAATGAGCCATCAGATTTTGGGCAGTGGAATTACATGACTCCTCTTGCCATATGCTTACTTGAGCTTATCTGTTACAGGACAGGTATTGCTGTGGATCCTGAAATGCTAGCTAAGTAATAGGCTAGAAAAAGTAGATTATTCTCTGGTAGTTGTCATTCATTAATAATTGTCAACCCTATCAGGAACAGCTGTGAATTTTGATGCTCCCCTTCCAAGGCACAAATGAGGAAAAAAAAAAAAAGCAGAAAAACCCACCAGCCATGAATGGATTTCCTTAGAGAGAACTCCATTTATGCAGAGGTAATTTACCTTTGTTCCTTTTATCTGAGCCTACAGGGAAGACTGAAGGTAAGTGCTTGTCATGGTTTAACCTCAGTCAGCAACTGAGCACCACGCAGCCGCTCGCTCACTCCCCCCCGCTGGTGGGATGGGGGAGAGAATTGGAAGAGCACAAGTGAGAAAAACTCGTGGGTTGAGATAAAAACAGTTTAATAATTGAAATAAAATGATAATAATAATAATATGATAATAATAATAATAATA
>NW_008795853.1:1662916-1689041 GCF_000699145.1 Aptenodytes forsteri | reverse complement strand
TTATCAACTTTGTTCTCATCCTAAATCCAAAACACAGCACTGTACCAGCTACTAGGAAGGAAATTAACTCTATCCCTGCCAAAACCAGGACAGTGCTTGTCTAGGGGAGTTGAGCAAGTGGCAGTGGGAGACTGCCTTTTTTTCATGTCATCTTTATTCCCTCATGCTTTCCTAGATACGAGAGCTCTACAGAGGCAGGGGACTGAGGAGACAGGAGATAACATCAACTGAGCAAGAGATCATTTCCAAGACGAAGAAACAGGGGAGCCTGCGCAGAAGGTGGGTTGTACAAATAGAAATAACTTGTGGCATTGGCTTGCTGCTATGCTTCTTTCCCTTTCTCACAAGGGTTGGGTAAGTATGCGTTATGGGTTGTGAAGCTAGAAGTTTTTCTAATATGGCTGGTTTGTCCTGGCCCTGAAATAATGCTGATAATGTTAAACTTGTAATAACAATACTTCCTTTTTGACTCCTAGAAAACCATATCCTCACTTAAATATTTTGGCTCTCTGACCTTAGCATGTTTGTTATGTCCATAACCTGTTGCAGTAATTTGTGTACTGTAAACCTGTATTTATGTGTAGAAATAGAAATGCATGTCCAGCACTGACAGATGGATGCTGGACTGTGTTTTTGAACTATGGCACCATCTGTTCAGCTTGACATGGTTTGGAAACAAGCATTCAGTGAGCTACTGGCATGTCCTCTGCTTGCCTGAGGAAGATGCTGAAGACTGCAGATGGACAATACTTAGAGGTGGCCATGAACCATTTTAAGGGAGAAAAAGAGGGGACAGGGGAACATGAGTCTTGATTCAACAGTTCCTGAAGGGAGACAAATGGCTGAGAAGGATGGCAGAAGTTTGGGAAACTAGAAGGAAGTAAGAGATGTTGCTGGTCGGTTTTCTTTCTTTTTACCAAGATCATCGTGGCAAGGTGATTGGACACCTGACACTTATTTTTGTTGAGCTGGTTGAATGATATAGCACCACCACATGCATTTAGGAGAACAGCAGACCTCTGCAATTGCATGACACTATCTGTCTGAAAGGGCTTATGGAATTGAGTGCTATTGCCCCATATTAAGTGGGATTTATGTCACTAGCTTGCACCGAGCCAAACCATGGGTGGACATCCAGGCAGCAGAACCTGTGTCCCAGGTCCTGGGTTCCTAGTCTATCCAGAAGCAAGTCTGTTTTGTGCCTGAATTTGGCTGACAAAGGCAACTCTGCTCACAACCTGAGAGTTTGAACACAAAGTGGGATTTCAGAGGTCATGTCATGCCATTGTTAGTACTGGAGCTGGGATGCCTGTTGTCAGTAAGGATAGAAACCCACCAGAACTAACAAGTCTGAGGTGCGGTAAAAACAGTTTGTCCAGCTGATTGCTTGCAGCTATTAAATGCTTTCAAAAGTTCTTACATCACTCATCAGCCACAGTATTTGAGTGTACCAGTGGTCTGTGTCTGGAGTGTGGCTCAACTCGCATCTTACCCTTATGTTTGCTCTTTGTGAGGAGGAAAAATGTTATTCCTACTGTATAGATGGGGAGCTGAGAGAGAGTAACTGGTTTCTAAAGAGTCTCATAAGAAGCCAATGGAGACAAATGATTTCTAAGGTTGCCAAGTATTATTTTTGCAATTTGACCACAGGCCACCTTTAATTTCACAAAGATCAGAGATCTAAGTCATGCTACAGTACTCAAACACTATGGTTACATAGCTTTATGATACACTGACAGGGGTGTTTGGAAATGTGGGACACCGATGGTTTCTAGTAACAGAGTTGGCTGAATTGTGTCTATTTTTGTTGGGCTAGAAGTTATTTTTTTCTCTTAATCCATTTAAAACACTCAAAAAAAAAAAGAAAGAAAGAAAAAAAACCCCACCAAACAAAAAACCCCCACAAATGAAAACATGATTTTAAAATGCATTTTAAAAAACTTCATGTGTTACCAGGGAGTTAAAAGACAGCACTCTTCAAGTGGTGTGCTTGATTGTCAGAATCAGTTTTGAGAATAAGTGTCTTAAGCAAGTGTGAAGATGCTGAGTTTTCTAGTAACATAGTTGAGCTTGTTATGTGGTCCTTGCACACAGAATATGACTCCTTGGACTCTTCTAGCACTTTCTGCTACAGGCAACAGTTTTGCATAGGAAACTTATTTCTTTTGTCCTCTACAGAAACTTGTGAAAATCAGAGTTACAGAACAAAACCAGATCAGCTTCAAAGCTTATTTGAGTCAGGTTACAAACCATCTATAAGACATTTGAACTTCAGTAGCTATTTGCATGCTTTTGCAGACATGTATTTGTAAGCTTGTTGTTTCCCCATAAACTATTTCTACTTGAAACAATGGAAGTCTATTTCTTACTGGCAATGTACTGTTGTTAAATTGCATCATTGCCTCTTTTTAAGAGCTCTGCTTAAAAAGTTCGGAGGTGATGTGGAGGAAACAGTTATGATAATTGATGTTTTCCCTTTTTTTATTAAGCCAGAGAATAATTATTGTTTTAAAATAAAATCAGTATCTTGTTTTTTAACTAAAAATTTTGTATTTTCCATTAAGAAGTGCAACTTGTCACCAGAAATTATGTTTTTGATCTACTGCTGTAAAATGTAAAGTGAATAACAAGGAAGATAAATTGATGACAAAATAAAATTAGGTTATATAACATAAGGGAGGACTGCAAAAACAGAAGGGAGCATGATGGTAGAATAAAGTGCAGCATAGACAAGTTTAGTTTCAATTTTTGCTGATATTGGCACTTTCTTTTTTGAGAATAATGAAAGGAATCTCCTTAATGTATACTTAGCATGAAAATTCTGACATTGTTTTTAATAACACAATACAAGTTCACATGGATATATAAAACTGTCTACTGTTAATACCAAGGAAACTTTTCTGTTTAGTCTAACTTTATTAAGTTTTTGTCATCATAGAGGAGCAATAAATGCCTTCTAAGCCTGAACAAAGATTTTTGCCTTTTGCTCTGAACAAGGTTGGACTGAGCATGTGCTGGCAATATTTCTGAATTTCTCCTCTAAAAAGAAGGGAGGGGGGAGTAGCTGTATTCATAAGGTTCCCTGGAAATAGTGTGTGTGTATGTGTTAGTATTAGAAAATCATGTCTCGTGATAGTGCTAGCTGGGGTGTCTCTCCATGTTTTAAATGACTAGACTTTCGCTGAATGTTTCAGTGATAGATGCAGCTTTTCAGTGTATCTTTTTTTCCCACCATTGTTTCTGCTTGGTCAAAAGTAGATCAAAGTCTAAGGAGAAATAACATGGAAATTTGGGACAGTTGAACAGGGACCACAAAAAAGAGAGAGAATTTTCATGGGAGGTGCCTCGGAGATGATGTCTGGACAGCAAGCTGCAGCAAATGTTTTGGGGTTGGAACTGAATGTGAAGAATGGGGACAATGGTATTGTCCATTGTCTCCATTCTTCACATTTAGTTCCAGCTCTCCAGGGAGCAGTGGGAGAAGAGGCATTTAGGGTGTACAGCAACCCCTAGTAGCAATCCAACTGGCTCCAGGCAGAAACAGGACTGGAGAGGAGCAAACTGCCTCTCCATGGGCTCTGCTTGCTGCTTGGACAGATCAGGTGAGGGAGATTAGAGGGGCTCCTGGAGGGAAGGCAGTCTCTCCAGCAAGGAGAGGTTCTCCCAAAACCTGTGCTTGGTACAGATACATCCTGGTGGGCTGTGTCCTGGGGTAGGGAACTCTGGGAAAATGAACCCTCCAACTTCATACCCCAAGCGATATTTAGCCCAGGAGAACTTGTGTCATGGTGGAACCTGAGACAGCCTGCCCCATGAACTATCTGCTAAACTGATATTTCTGTTGGTGATAAAGTTTGACAAAGAACAGCATGAGAAGCCAGATCCCTTGAGGCATATGACAGTCAATAGTTCTCCTAGCGGAGACAGAGCTGAGTAGTTGCCCTCAGGGCAAAATGATAGACTACTTCAGATGCAATGAATGAGACTCTTAGAAAATTGAGCTCTCTGCTAGACCAGAATACAAGAGCCCTGGTTATTAAGCTGCTGAAGTCAACTGTACAGCTAAAGCTCTAGCAAATGAGCTGTTTAAAATTATTTTATGCACCTAAAGGTAGAATATAATTCTCCTAATGGAAGTGGGTGACAGGAGAAAAAATAGGCTTGCAAGATTATCAGCAATGTGGTAATTGCTTCAGTTGCCTGCTGTGGGACACTGACAAATGAATTGTAGATGTTGTCATCTGTCTGAAACGCTCAGACTCTGATTTAGTCTGAAAGAGCTTGTCAGTTTAATACTGTGTGTGATTGTAATGGTTGTCAGACATAAACTGAATGGATTGGGTAGAAAAAAAAATCCACTATTTAAATATGAGTCCTGGCTCTAGGAAGGTGGCTTTCTGTAAAGTTTTAAATAATATCTTAACATTTGTAGCAGAGATGTTAAGGGTAAATTGCATTTCAGTCAAGTGCACATGATTACTTTCACCTTTGATCTCTGGCATGTTGTTTTGGTGTGGTCTGAAGGTCCAAAATATGACTCAATCTGGATTTCATATCCTGCAGTTCAGGGGCACTGAAGTCTGAGACTTGGCTGTTCAGCAAATAGCGGCACCAGCTTCTCATTTAATCATTCCCGGTGATACTCAAGTTTCTGTCCAGTTATCTGTCCAGTTTAATTTGTTGGACCTGATTGTTCTTTCATGCTGACACTTTTGATGACTCCATTAACTCCAAAAGTCATATGCATGCCACCTAAGTTTGAGGACCCAGGGCAATGTGTTATCAGTTACAAGGCTGTCTGGACTGAATAGAGGTTGTCACTTAAAATCCAACATGCGATCTCAGTTCAATCATTTCACCCAACTGTTCACGAAGGAAGGCTGGTCTTATTTGCTTAGAAGTGGAGGGGCAGGGTAGGGAAGAAGGAAATAAATCTGTTGTCTAAAAAATAGCTTAACTTTCAAATCTTTAAGGTGCTTTGAGCTGTGCTGAGGCAAAAGCAGAATCTCCAGTAATGAATTTCACAAGGACTTGGGTTCAATTAATTCTTCTGTCTTAGTTACATAATTGGCTTTCATCGCCTTGTTTCCTGAGTGCTTGCTGGCTGGTTACTGCTCTGAGACTTATGGAGACTTATTCTTTCCAAGTCAGATACAGGGTAAAAGTTCAGGCAAAAGACAGAACTCTTAAGGCAGGTAGGTCCTGTAGGCTGTATTTGCTCTGTATTCAAGCAAATGTCCTGTTGATATTCTAGTTTTGCCAAAATAAGTATCATAGGATTTTGGTATTCCAGGTGCCAAATTAAAGTAGTGTGAAAAATATTGAATGGTATGACCAAGGGAGCAATGTTTTCTCAGAATATGTGAAAATAGGCAAAGAAATGTCCCCTCCAGTAGGGCTTACTGATTATCTTAGAGGGAAGCAGAAACTACTCATATCAGAAGAGCAGAAGAGAAGTAAGTTTGTCAGAAGTTGCTAAGAACCTCATGCTTAAGCTTATTTCTTTAGGTGGCTACCTGTCCTACACAGTCATAATATCTACAGGAAAACCCTAGCATAATTAGGTAGTTTAATGGGTTTTATATCTAATCCTTCCATTCTACCATGTCCTTCCCTTTGCCAGACCATAAATGAGTATTATACAATGTTTTCTTTAGCTTACCCAGTCTAGTTTTAAGTACTCAAGGTGTGGGAGTTTGTGCTAATTTACCTGCAGGTAGCATCTGACAAGTGCATGAGAAGACGGTGTGGGTATTTTAGTCTTGCCATTTAATCTGTCAGTTGAAAAACAATGCCGCTTATGTTATCTTGTGCTTCTCTGTATTAAGTCCCTTATCATTCCTTATTCATAGTGGTATGGTAACATTATTGTACTTGCTGAATATCAGCGTGCCTTAAACTGTTGGAATATGTACGTTTTATTCTTTAAAAAAAAGAAGCTTTTACTTTCCATTTTGAGGGAAGGATTTGGATTTAGCAGTAGAGTAGGGGAACTGCTAATTGAACACAGACGTATCTAGTTTTCCCTGTCTCCAGATCAGAGTGCTGACTAGTTTCATTAGTGTGTCTAACCCCAGACTATTCAAATTCAAGCCTTTGGTAAATCCTGTGGTACTAATCCTAAAACTTTGGCCACACGGTTGAACATTACTAGCTGAGAAATGGGAATTAGCCTAGTTACCAAAATCAAAAATCTGTCTGGAGTGAGCTTCCATCAGAAGGCAAGAGTTGAAAAGAAGGTTAGGCCAAAAAACTAAAAATTACTTTAATTCCAGATATGCTTCTGGCAATTTCTTTTTCTCTTATGGCCCTACCTAGGGCCAGGACTGAAACTTCTTTATACTACAAGAAAGTTTGAAAGAGAAGCCCATTTCTGTGTTGCACAGATAGCCTGTGAGGCAGACTGCTCTCCCCTATGAATTCACTAAGCTCAGGTTTGTTTTAAGGCTAAATCAGAATTTTGGAGCTTCAGGCTATTCTGTTTTCATACATGCTGCTCAGTCTGTGCCTGTTTCTGGCAAATGTAGATTCCCTTTACCTTTATATCAAATGAGTCAATCATGCAGTTCTTGAAAAGATGCTAGAAGTGCTGCTTACTCACCTGTGCAAAGACTGTCTGAGGTTGAGGTTGAGTCATCTGCTCACTGACTGATCCTGAATGCCTTAAATACTCTTCCTGCCTCTGTAGTTTGCTTACAGTTGATCATGGTCAAAAAGAGCTACACAAACTTTTTCTTAAAGTTAAGGTTCAAGAGTATTTACACATTTATTTCATATACCATACCCCCAGGTAGGGAGGAGCTGTGCTGTTGGGAGGTGGAAATACTTCCCTCTTTAGTTAACCACTTAGAAGGCCGTGTAGTTTTTAGGGAACTTCCAGGATCCTTTTGCTTGCTAGACTCTAGTCACAGTGCTTCAATACCCTGTGGCGTAAGAGTAGCAATGAATCCTCATTAAAGGTGAGGAAAAAACAGAGCTTGTTGGAGATTACTGAAGGTTGGCATCAGCTCTGATTGGCCTTAAGACGTAAGAGTGTGCCATGATGCTTTACAGCTCGTCATTCAGCATTGCACTGCTCTGAACGTGCCAGGATACCCCTGTCTTCATGTTGCCTTTGGCTTCATCTGAAAGATGGGGTTATGCCCTACAGTATGGTTCATGTTCGTAGTAGCTTGCTACTGGTTTCTCTTGAGGTAGAGTTTGGGGTTGTGATGCTTTCGCCTATGTAGAGAATTAATGCTTGCTTTTATCGACTATTCAGCCATTTAAGAAGGAACTATCTTGTGTGCTGGCAAGAAATAAACCAGACATACATTTCTGTCACCCTGAGCAAAAAGCAAAGTTGTGTAAGAAAATTACTGTTTTATTCAGATGGGGTTTTAATCTACCAGCTTCCTTACTGAGCTTGCCTTCAAATTTTGGAGTCACTGTTTTTCATTTAGGCAGTTAAACTTAGGTTCTATGGGAACTCTTCTGAGTAAAAGAAAACTTGATCATTCACAGGAAGTCAAGATGACAGAGGTAGATTGCTCTCAGTCTTACACCAGTGAAAGGGCAAAAGGCAATGGCCACAGACAGAAAAACAAGAAAATCTGTTTTAACAGAGGAATCTTTCTCCTATGAAGGTGGTCAAGTAGGATCAGAGGTTGCTCAGAGAGGCTGTGAAATCTCCATTCTTGGGGATATTCAAAACCCAAATGAACCTGGTCCTGGACAGCCTGTTCTAGCTGACCTGTGTTAAATAGGGGCATTGGACCAGATGATCTCCAGAGGTCTCTTCCAACTCAGACCTCTGGTGTTTTGCATTTAGGCTGCAACCTTTCCCTCTGTAAGCAACTATGTGAGGCAGAAAGCTGATCATTTTAGTACAGTAAGATGAAGAAAAGCTTTGTTCAGCCATGCAAGGAAAAAAAGACTCAGGAGTGCTGCCCTTTTTGCAGAAACTTGTAATAATGAATTTCCTGTTCTAGCCTATAAAATGTGTTGAGGAATTCTAGACTTTATAGTATTCCCTGTAAAAATAGGCTGACTGGGTTATTTCTGCACCTGCATGAAAAAGTCTATTAAACACTGTTGTGATCTGCTGCAGCCTGACTCATGATGCATTTATTTGGTCTTCAGTTTTAAACTTGCATGCTTTCAGTATTTTCTTACACTGACAGTCCTATTAAAATATACGTATAAAAGCAGGTGCAACACTTGATTTGATAGAAGTATTTTATATGCATAACTTTGAAATGGCAGCCTCAGCTAAAACCTATGGGCTGCCTTAAGAGAAAGCCGACGCCCTTTAATATCACACCCTATAACACATATAAGACATATAAAATCAATGATGTACTTTACAGAGGGGAAAGCCAGACTATTTCAGGGATGCTTTGGGTTACTTTTACAGGCTATTCATTGTATCCTTTCACCTGTAAAGCCATTTGCCCTATAGTTGAGAAATCTAACTATGTACACATTGGAGGGAGAAGGAAAGATTATGTAAAATAGCTTTCTTGGACATGAAAATCTGAGCTCTGCTGTTTTGGAACAAACTATTGTTAAAAATCAAGTGCTGATAGTTGCAGCACTGGTAGAAACCTTTCCATTTCCAGGAGACCACATGTCTCTCTGAGCCTTTGCAGGAGCATAAGACCTGTCCTTCAGGCATCCTTCTATGAATAGATGTGGTGAAATGAACATGGCTTAACCTGAAACATGGAGCAACTGGGGGAAGGGAGGGGGGGACTTCGCATACAATGCTTTTAAGGGAAGAAAACTAGTGTTTGGGAAGTTCTAATAAATTATAGAGGTTGAGTGGGCAGACTGTAAGCAAGCAGAGTACAGTGCAATACTTGCAGCAGTGTTTTGTAAATGTAAACTCCTCCTGCAAACAATTTGATTTGCATCTGTGGTAAGAATATAACCATACCAGCAAAGCCTGCTGCAGAGTTGATGGCTTTTTACCTGAAAATTCCCCTAATGGAGTTAAAATTCCCTTAATACTGGCTTGCAACTTGCTTAACTTGATCTATCACTAGGCTTTAACTCCGGGGCTAAAATTAGCATTGATAGGTCTTTTGCTTCATTTGCAACGTATGTAGGTGTTAGAGATATTTAAAGTTGTTGGTTTTTTGTCAGTGCTAGAGAAGACTGTGTGTTATAACAGTGATTTTTGTCCTGCTGCAGATGAGTTGAGGAGCCTTAGTTTAGTGGCTTACAGAAGCAACAAGTACACAGTCAACGTTTAATGGTTTACTGTGGCGTGGAATTTAAAACACATTGGAATACTATTAACTATCAAAATAGAAAGCCATTCTAATTGTCAGCTGGTAGGTACCACTATTATTGGACTGGTAGAACAGTGACATTCCTGTATCCTACAGACAGTTTTCCTTCTATTCTGCTTGGTTTTGAAAACAGTACAGGGAGAGAAATGAATGTTTCTAAGAGTTCACAATTGTGTGCCTGCTACATGAAAGACTAATACTGCCTATAACGTCAACTGCAAGTTAGGGGTCTGTGTGTTTTTTGAAATAAGTGAGAAGAACAAAAGTAATGGAAGGTGATACTTTTTAATGCTACTCCAAGTGAGGTGGGGTGGAGGTTAAAGTTTGGCTCTGAGTATATTTTTAACAGACTTGGTAAATTAATGCAATAAAAAAGTGTAAATAATTAATTTAACATGCATTCTGTTAGGTACCAAGCTATTTGTAAGGATTTTAGTGTCTGAGTGTTGGAGTTGTTTCTTAGTGTGGATAAAAAAAGCCTTTGCCTTTACAGAACACTGCATGGGGCTGTTGTTCTCTATATTAATGCCTCTTGCTATGAGTTCTGCTTTGGCAGAGAACTTGTAATTAATATAATGTGCTACAGTATCTGACTATGGCAAGGTTCAATTAAAGGTGCTCTGGCAGCACTGGCACACACTGTTTCTCTGAGTTCATTTTATAACTTCAGAATGTTATTTTTAAGCTCGTTGCCTTTGGGATTAAATTACTATGTTAAAGTTGAATATTTGGGAACATTTTTAGTAGCCAGCTGCAAGATACAGTATGATGTCAAAAGCACTCTTAAGCTACTTAGTTTTCAGAAGTCAGTAGACAGCTTTTTTGGGAAATGGGCGAGCTTTACTTTTCTCAGGAAAGCAGCAGAAAGGTGTCACAAACCTGGCCATAAGCAGTGGGAGAGTTAGGTGTACACAACCAAGTTATTGTGATTTCCAAGGAAAAACCTTGTGGAATGGTTTATAAAGAGGTTTTTTTTAAGAGATAAACTCAGGGCACGTAGAATTCTGTTTTGAAATCAGTAGGGGTTAATATCTTCAGAAAAATTAAATCCCTAATTGTGAATAACTTAAGCAGTGACTTCAAATTATAAACAGAAAGTGTGCCTGCAAGGAAATTGACTTTATGACACGAGGCAGGTGGAAAAAGATGCAAGTTAGGCAGGGGTAAGATGAGAGAGAACTGAGATTCTGAGCAACCAGCTGTGTGTATTTACTGGTGTTTTGTTTGTTATAGCTACCTCATTCTGTTATGAATTGTCTTAAAAGTATCTTGTCTAATGTTTTCAGAGCCACAGATGGTAGGAGGAAACATGCAACTGATGAAGGCCTAGACTTGTGCAAAAGTTGCCCACAAAAGCAAATTGTAGAAAGCGTCATACTGTGTTTCAAAGGGTGTGATCTGGATTAGTGTTCTGAAAGTCAACATTAAATATTCATAGTTCCTTAAAATAAGACTGAAAGTGAAATTGGATCACAACTGTTGCATGTATTCCTAAAGCCTGCAGGATACCTTCTTTTCACTTGGATAGCTGTGGCTGTCAAGAATCCTTGCTGCTCTTTCTGCAGAGTATAAACATGACTCTCTATGGGGGTCATGCTTCACATTTAGGTCTCTACATAAATGAAGTGGAGTGGTTTTCTTCAAAACTGGGAACATGGAAGCTTCTTTAAATCTGGGCTTTGATATGGTTTCCCTTTGGAATATATTTAGTATAAGGGTTTTGTACCAGCCAACAGCACAGGCCTCTCAAACTAGGAATAAGAAGACCCACAAGGAAAATCTAAAGTGGGGTTTCCTGTACTGTTCCTGAATTTCCATCCAGAAAATTAAGCTATTTATTTTGAACTGCCTAGCAGTGTAGATATGTAAGCTTGCTGGCACTGAAGAGATGCTCTTCTGTCAGACAGCTACAGAGAAAACTTATTGTGTAGGAAGAGTTTTCTGTTACCTAAGTCATCAGTGTTTAGTCTCAGAAACTAAACCTTTGAGAAGAGGACCCATTCCTTTCCACCCCAGTTCCTATGGAAGGGTTGATTCTAAAAAGTCTCTGGCTTGGGTGACTGTCAGGGAAGGTGTTCACTGAAAAGGTTGATGTTTCTCTCAGCCATCTCTGCTGAACCTGTCTGTATCAGTTTGACCTGGCTAGCAATGGATTGACAATTAAGCAGCTGGAAGAATGGTTCAATTGAAATTTAGAATAACAAAATTCAACAGTAAGCAGAGTCATTATGCTAGTTTACTCTATCACTAAATCCAATAGTGACAGCTGTACTAGATGGGCTGTAAAGGTAAGCATCTGTACAGCATAACTTCTACTTTATTGGTCTTTTGCTTCAGTGATATTTTAAGTTTTATGATGGATAAAGAAGTTTCTGGCATTGGCTGAAATGAATTATCCTTTTAGCTTTCTCAACTACTTATTGCTTTTGATGCAAATGCAAAAGGTAAGGCATGTTTTGAGCTGATAATTTAAAAAAAAGGCACTGAGAAAATTGATAAATGCCTCTTTGTTATGCTTTTCTTAATCCATATGATCGCATAGATGGTATATACCATTAAATCATCTGATTAGGGAAAACATGGAATGATGCAAAGATGGAAAGAAAATTTTGCAGGCCTTTTTAGATCTGGTATTACTCAGATCCATTTTACATCAGTAATGACTGAGAGGCATTTTCATATTATGTTCTGATGATTTGTTTTACAGCAGCTTGTGCCAGACACAAGTGAAGACGTCAAAGAGGAGGTATCTTTCAGCCTGATGTGGGCAATATAGACAGAGCTTGTCGGAAGGAGTCGGTGATATAACAAAGAAAGAAGGTACTTTGCTCCTTCTGTTAAGTAATTCTTCTCAAGCTACTGTTATGGAACTCGTTTGGATTTCCATGCCTTCCTTTAGAAGACAGGGTTAGTGTCTTGTACACCAGCCCTTTTCTGGGATTAAAGTGGGACAATTAAGAAAACGGTGAGCTAGGGTTCACTGGTGCAGAGCATGTGGGCAGCTGCCTACTTTGAGTGAGAGAAAATAAACATGGGTTGTGTTTACAAACCAAACACATGCAGGTGCTCTAGAATTCATGGTGTCGTGGGTGATGGATTTCAAGGGGATGGAGAAGACTGTTAACATTAGAAGGAGGCTAAAAATGCTGGAGGAGAGATCAGTGTGTGTAAACGCTCACTTTACTCCCCCTGTTTGGTATTGTTAAAAAGATTACAGTCATCTCCTTCCTTTGATCCTAAATAAGGATTAGGGGCACATTTTTTTTTTTACATTACAGCATTTGTGACAGATTTGAAGTGATCCATCTGACCAATGAGACTGGGGTTTTAAACAGATTTTTCCAGATAAGGGGCATGATTCACTTGTTGTTTGGTTGCCCTTAGACCACGGTGCTCATGGTTTGGGACTGCTAGTTTTAACCAAGAAGCAAGGTAATGATAAATTATGAAGAGGAGGGTGTGAAAGGGCTGAGAAATGAAACTAAAGAACACTTGCAGTGTTGATTTACACTGCGAAGAGGAGGTTCACTTTTCCAGCTGGAAGTTCCTTTTTTTGTGTGTCTTAATAGGTTTTATTTTTTATTTCTCTCAACACAGAGCTAAGCTGTCCCCTCTAGCATCTGTCCTCCAGAGGCCTTCCTCTTGGGAAAACTTGTTTATGTTATGTCATTATCTCTGAGAATGGAAATTCTATGTTCCCATTAGTGTTTATATTTCTTGTGTGTGTCTATGTATAATATAAGAAGCAAGCAAATGTTCCCTTTATAATGTTGTTTTTAATTGTTGCCCATTCATGCTTTTGAATGCTCTAGGTTAAGTAGTTGAATGATCTGGTGTTCCTCAAGGTCTGTTAAAGAGCCCTAACACAAAATACTACTCCTTCACAGCACTTTACCAGTGATCTTGAGATAGATATATATATTTTTTTTCCTTCGCCCCCAGCTCGCTCTCGCTTTCTGCCTGCAGCTGCCAGCCCCGGGTGGCGCACAGCTAGGGCGAGCGAGGCCCCGGGGGGCATTTGCTCCCAAAGAACTGCAGTAGAGATATATATATAGATATATATATATATAAAAAAGCCCCTCTTGAGATATAAAAAAAAATTACTTGAAAAATGAGGCCTGTGTACTTCATAATGTGACATGCTCTCCCAGGAACATATTTCCAGTCTTAGGAAGTTGTACTAATTTAAGAGTTTGGCATCTGTAGTACTAGATTGATTCTGAGGCTGTAAAATCCACAAATTCAGCTTAGTCCCGGCCCAGCTCTCTGAGATACTTGAATAACAGGCCATTATGTCTGCAGATTGTTGCTTGTCAACTTGGTTTATGTCAGAACTGATGGTTGACTGACTCAGGTGGTGCAAACTGAACCTGCTCAGAAAACATTTTGTATGATCTTGCATTACTAGCTCCAATGATGGAGTTGCTAGCAACACAAAAAAGAACTAGTTGTTCAATTTCATGGTGGTAGTACATTTATTAGTCTTCAGTTTCAAACACTTTGAATTCAATTGCAAATAGAAGCTGTTTGGTTTTAAATGCCTTCATTAGTTAACCACTTTCAGTTATTTTAAGCTTCTTGCATAAAATTCAGTTAGTTGAATGCCCAGCAAAATCAACAGTTCTGCATACAGTTATTTGCTTATTAAATGTGCTACTCAGTGGATTTTTTTGTCTGCTCTTTGGGTTGGTATTTCAGCCTTGAGGTACTGTACAGGTCAGTTCTGTCTTACCAGGATGTTACGATTGTGAATTTAACCAAAGAAGTAAAAAATCAGGGAAAAGCCTGGTCCAGTAGTTAAAGCACAGCACTAGTAGCAAGGCCTGCTGAATTCCAGGCTGCACTGCAGTGCAGGTGTTACCGTGGTAACTTTTTTAAAATGAAAAAAGTATGTGGGTGCACAAACTTCCCCAGCAGAGACTTGGGAGAAAATTAGTTCTGTTCATGTGAGATACAGGCTCTGAGCTGTATCGCAACTGGGCTTCTCACTGAAAGCCAGGGGAATTAGGGGCTAAACGAGCATTTGAAAAGTTAATTCATTAATAACACATATTCTGAGCAGTTACTGCAAGTGGATTGAATAGTATGTGTAAGGGTGGAATGATCTGTCCTTAATTAAAATAGCAGTGGGGAAAGAAAGTATTTATGGGCATGACCTGAGGGTTTCATTGTTCAATTGCCTCTGTATTCCAAATTATTTCTATTCCAAACATATTTCTTGAAAACTTCCTGAAGTGGCAGCTGTTAAGGGAAGGACGAATGTTTCCAAACCTGTGCTATGCAAGAAATTCATGGGCTGCCCAGGCTGGCTTTCAGTCAGTTTTCGCTGTGGTCTCAAGCAGACTTGACAAAGGATATGGATGGCTGATGGGAAAGGGCAGCACATCTGTCTTCTGCTGACTTTAACCCTTTAAGCTGTTTGTTTTCAGTGCAATATGAAACTCCCGGCAGATCAAATCTGTGTTTGCTTTCCCAGAACACAGGAAAGCTGGCTCCCTGGCAACTGTTGTGGTTTCATTAAGATTTGAGATTTTTATGGGGTAGAACATTTTGTACCAGTTTCACTGTCACTTGACACCCTGGTGATGAGACCAATGAAATCCAATTCTGTTTGTATGTACTTAAGTCCTGTCCTAAACTGGGATTGCAAGGATTATTTCCCTCAATGTAGCGGCTGGCCGTTAAGAAACTCCTTTCAAAGAGACCACTGTTGTAAACATTCCCACAGACCTTCTCATGTACCCTCCCCATGCAGCGCGCTCTGAAGGCTCTCTCTAAAGTAGGCATAGCTGGTTTTGGAATAATAGCTAGGCTTTCCCCTGGTACTTCAAGAGGATTTACTGTAGTCTCCCTCCTAAACAGAGGTCAGACTAAGTGAAATCCAGAGAGGGCTTATTAATGACACCTGCTAGGAGAGAACAGAAGAGGAGAACAGAGGGGACAAAAGGACACAAAGTCCCCTTACATGAACTGTCTGTCAGGCCAATGAATGAAAATGGTCAGTGACGTGTCAGGAGGCTGAGTAATGAATGGCATGTTTTCAGTTGCTCCAACTTTCTGGAACGGCTGCATGATACAGCCACTGTAGAGGCAACCTCTGTCTGGAGACCCAGAGAGACCATAAAAAACTAGTCACAAGTCAGAAGTTACCTGTGCAAACCTCATGGGAAATGGTTTATAGGACTTCTGGCTGATGAGCTCATCAGGTGAAGAGCTGGAGGACTGGAGATGGCTGCCACCCGCTGTTTGCTGGTCACCTCTAGCACATCCTCCAACCCTTCACTTTCCCCTTCAAGACTGCCGCATCAAACATCAAGGGAGGACTTTAAAGCTCAGAGCTTTTTTTGACTATGCTGATGCAAAATTGTTTTATACACTATATGTTGTGTATTAAAATCTGCTGTGTATGGATCCTGGGACTTGGTTTTTGGCTTGAGTTCCAGATCTGGTTGCTTGCAAGTGGCACAAACTCTGAAACTAAGAAAATGAAATGATACACAGTGTCCTTTAGGTACTGATACCTTTTTAGGGTAGGTAAGAGTAGGTTATAGAAGGGAAGAAGGAGATTTAAGGCTAGGGTATTTCAGGGTATATAGCCAGCTCTAGATTATGAATCTTACGCATGTTTTGGTAAAAGATTCAAGCATTACTGTTCCTTTATTGATTAGTATCTGAGTTCTCTATACCAGTTATGTGTACTTTATTTCAAGTGTCAGTTCACAGATAAGGTTTGTTTGCATTCATACTCATGCTTGCTCTGTGTCATAATTTTCATACAGATACAGGAATGAACTTGTTTAAACATTCCTAGTTAAGTGTAAAAAAAATATTTTCCCATTAATATCATCTTTTTGGCAAACGTTTATGTGAAGAGGACCTGCTGTGGAAACTGTTCTGTGTGTTTGGGAAGATCTTACTTTGAAATCCCTTCATGTTGCTGAAAAAAAAGTTTCAGTATCAGTCATTGCACAGAAGGCCTGCAGAAATACAAATTTCACCCAACTGTCTGTGATATTGAGGTGATGAGGCTAAAGTTAAGGGCCACGTTTTCAACAGTATCTGAGGAAACCTTACGACCTGTTTGAGCAACCAGGATCACTTTTACCTTGTTTTTGCGTGTGGAAGCCACATCTTGTGTTGCAAGGATTTAGTAACTGGAAAAATTTGGTATTGATTTCTTGGGATGGAAACAATTCTGCCAGGTTAAATTGTTATATGCTAATTTTACTAATGTAAGCACTGTTTTAATGATACTGTAAGTGTGTGATACTATGTATCTGAAAACTTCTAGCATATTATGTTTTTGCTTTTGTTTTCAGTTTGTCAGGTAACACCATTATAATGAGGGGAAACTGCATTTTGTCTGGGATTCTGAATGCAGTTTTCTCCCCTTTGTTTTTGATCTGAGGTCTGTAGGAGGTCACTGGAGATGATGGCTGGGAACAAATGAAAGTGTGCTAGTACAGAAAGCTACAACATCATAATCGAGCATCTGTTGCTGTAATGTGTGAATGTTTGGCATTCTGGGAGCTGGGACACGGATTGTTACTAGCTCCTTTCCGAGGTTATTTCAGAAGCACATAGAGCAGCTGGCAAGGTCTGGGGCAGGTTTAACTCTCTAGTGGCTTCCAAGTGCATGCTGTGTTAAAAGTTAAGTATGCATCAAGAAGCAGTTTTTCTCAGCATAAATTCTTTCTCTCCTGTAACTTATGCTCAATACTAAATCCCTTGGTCACCATTTGAATTAATTACATAGTGTAGGACATGTAAAAACAGAAAATAGAAACCTGCAATAGGTTTTGATGGGGTTGGGTGATTGTTTTTGAAACTGAAGGGTTGAGCAGAACTGAGCAAAATAATGTGATCTGTTTATTGGGAGCTGACATTACAGTATAGTCAGACATTAACTGTCCTAGTAATGACATGTAGGATGTAAGAAGACATTCTTTCATCAGTCGTCACTGTGCTACCCAACTAGGTAACTGAGGTTACAGTTTACCATTCTTCCTACAAAAGGTTTACTGCACAACTGGACACTGGCAGCTAGTAAATTGTAGACTGTAACATCTTTCTTCTTTCACATTTGATCTGAGCTTCTTATCTGTTTGGTAAAAGAGTTTAGACTCAGTATAGTGAAATAATAGCAGGAGAAAGTATTATTCATATGGGAAACAAAGTTCCATTGTTACTTAACATGCTATTAACACCTAGCTTGTTCCTCTACAATTCAAACGTGGTTGTAGCATTAGTGTTTGAAAACCTGCAATGTGAAGTCATGGAGACAGATGAACAAGTCAAGTGAAATGCAAAAAGGAATAGTGACAATATTTTTCTTGGCTTCTTAAGACCTTATACTTCATAGCATCTTTGAAACTTGAAATTGATCACTTTTACAAAATATGTTTTACAATTCAAACGTGGTTGTAGCATTAGTGTTTGAAAACCTGCAATGTGAAGTCATGGAGACAGATGAACAAGTCAAGTGAAATGCAAAAAGGAATAGTGACAATATTTTTCTTGGCTTCTTAAGACCTTATACTTCATAGCATCTTTGAAACTTGAAATTGATCACTTTTACAAAATATGTTTTGAAAATAAAGAATATACACACTGTGTGATCATGCTTTACTTCCCTGAATGTACATTGAGTTCACCATTGAATGCCTGTTAGTTCTTAAGCTATCACAAAAATAATTTTTTAGTGATTTAAGCAATGAACCATTTGAGTTTTGAAGGTTTTGGGGGGACTTGGGGTTTTTGTTTTGGATTTTTTACAATTACTTAAGATTTAGCATACTTAAGATATAATCTTCTTTAACCTCAAAGTAATCAAAGTGTATGCACAGAAATGGTATTTCCCATTTTTGTGGCATGTTATTATCGGGGCAGTGAAAAATGGATGAGTACCTGGTGGTGTACTAAGGCTGCTTGCTGTGCTTAACAAAGAAGTTGCTCATGGATGTCCTCGCTTTGTTGCCCTCTCAGATGGCTTGTGATGGTTAGCGTGTACGGAGTGGTCATTAGGTTATAAAGAAATCTTAACAGGCGAGCAAATCAAGGTGTCCAGGTGTATACAGAAGCTAAGAGTCCTTATATAAAAGAGGTGAGGCAGTCTTTCAGCACTGTCATGGGGTGGGTGGTTTTTATCAGTGCTTATTACATAGCATCTTCTATTTTCTAATTTGGTTTGAGGCACAGTTTCAGTATGGTTTACAAGGGAAAATGTGTGAAAGCTTCTGAGGCATATCTGTTACAGAAACTGCATTGTAGTCTTCAGTTTGTAATAAATTGCTATTTAATTCACTGTACAAAAGTGCTGTTCATGCTGTTCATTCTCTAGTCTAATATTGAATATTATCTTACTTGCAACATAATTTTTAATTTTTTTTTTTTAATCCTTAGATAAGTTTCCTGTCTTCTGATAGTAGCTGTCTGAAAAGTTGCTTGAGGGAAGGGAATGAATCTTGGCTGGTAATTAATCTATTAGCTGTTGGTCTTGTACCTTTTACAGAAATCAAGACTGATTTCCTCTATAGATGTTCCATAAACACAACACTGGCCACAAAAGAGCTCAATTCCCCCATGACCTGCTTCATTACACTTGTCTTGGAGGCGTTCCTGTATCTGATGGAAGGGCTTAGATCTCACTATTCTTCATTTCCCTTGTGTCTCCGTTGAGATCAGTGCTGACTGATAAGAAGCGTGAGAATAGCGTAGCGTTGTAAATACTTTTACAGTAGCACTGCTTATTTTGCACCCTTTCTACCTCTAGAAGAGTAAGTTCCTCCCAATGCTGTATATAGAAGTGTCATATGTTCATTTTATGTCAAGAGCTTATTCTCTCCTAGGTACCTGTGCTTGATTTTTAGACATGAGGAATTGGAGCCCCACGTGAGGGGGGCAGTTGAAAGTATAAATCAAATTGTTCGGTCAGTCCAGGCTGTGGTTTCTAAAGCAAACTGAAGCGTGGTGACGGTTCTCTGGTGGTTGATGTGGGTTTGTTTGCTGCATATTTTTTTGCTGCTGTAGGCTCTATTTCTCCCTGCTTTCCCTGTTCTGAAACCTTAAAGATTGCCTGCAAGTGTTTTTCCATGAATAATTGTAGGCTTGGGGGAAAAAAAAAAATGAAACACAGTTCCTGCTGGTTTTCATCCTGCCTCTGCCAGAAGGGAAATATAAGCAAAACACACAATTTCAGGTCACATAGATGTGGAAATTGTCGGTGTGTGGTGTCCGGCACTTCCTGTAATGAGCAACTCTGTTTCTTTGGCCTTCCATTTTCCCTCAGGGAGTCTCGAGTCTCCCTTGCCAGACTGAAACCCGCTAGATGCATGTGTGATATGTAAACATTCTGTATTGATATTCTACCATAAATTTGGAACTAAAACAAATGCTGGATTATTGACATGTCTCAGAAGAAATTCCTATTTTGACTTAATGCCATACTTTCTACATGCCATGTAGAAATTTTTCCAGTGTATCTTCCATGATTTAGAAGTGACATGAACTTCTATACTTGATTTCTTTCTCTTTGAACATGATAGAAAAGGAGAGTTTTTGTTTGCTAAAGGTCAGATTATAGAAAAAAGTTACACTGTTTTGGGGGGATTCTTCTTGCACATATGCACTTTTACTGGGTCAGACATGGGTGGCCTGCTGTGATAAAATCAAGTATCTGAGTAGGCTGCTTGTGGACTGCTCGGTAAACAGCTCAAGTACTGTGTCTAGAAGTGTCTTAAAAGTCAGACATGTACATTTTCTGCTCAGTGTATTGCAAAATCTTTCGTAGTTCCTTTTCAATAATCTGCTTGCGCTTACCGTACTGTTACATCTCTGAAGCGTTATTGGAAAAAAGTCTCTCTAGAAACACCTAAAGTATTTATTCTCTCTTAATCAACTTTTTCTTTCATCTTATGTATCAAAAACCGTGACCCGTCCTCACCTTAAAGGGCTAGCATGAGCCAGGTTACCAGGCTATTAATGCAGTGCTCCCCCTCACAACAGCCTTTATATTATTTGCTTCACATATATAATTTTCCTTTCTCTGTTCCCTGCACGGACACAGAATGTTGCAAGCAACTGACAGCTGTATTTTCAGACACTGAAAGGCTTCACTGTTTACACGTCTTTCTTTGGTGATTGACATGATGATCATTTCATGGTTTCAGGATAGGTCAAAATAAAGGTAACTTGGTAAGCACCTTTTTTAGTGAGGGAGGTGAGTACAAAGATGGTGTTTCATGAAACTCTGTGAGAACACCTGGAATTACTTGTATATGTATTGGGCATATCTCTTCTGTGTTGATAAACCTGCGGGCAGGGTTTGCGTACATGGTGTTTGACTCACCTTTACCAAGCTACCTGGGTTAGTTCAGATCTCAGGATTTTGGGGACGTGGCTTGGGTTTGAAGTGTAAATCTCTGAATGTGGCATAGATGCAGAAATTACAGAAGGCCTTCTTAGCTCCCCAGGCTTACAGGATGCTCTCTGAGAGGTTTTGCCAAACCTTTCTCAGTGAGTTGGCTGGATATTTGGGAGGCTTTGCCTTCTGTGGGTCTCATCATTGATTTGTTCCATAGATAGTTTGCTCTCTCCTGGTGTCCTGGCAAGGAGGTCTGTGTTATATTTTTCTGGCTAAGTTTGCCCTTAGCTCCTGTCCTGCATTTCTCTTCTTCAGCCTGCTTTTCCTAAAAAGAGCCTTCTAAAACAGTTCTTGTGGATGTGTTCTGGTTTTGTTAATTTTGTTTTTGTTTCTTTTAAAGGCACCTGGAGTTCATAAAACAGGGCTGAAATGTGACTTTTAGCTCTGTGTATTTGACAAGCTGCTCCTCCATAGTGATATTAATGTGTTCGTGAAGAAAGGAAGCAGAACTTTTCCTTCCTGGTACATCAGTCCAGTACACTCATAGATTGCCAGAATTTGGTTTTTGTCTGCCGCAATTTGACACCTCAGTTAATACTGGGCTTGGGGGAGAACTCTTGCTTGTTATTACATGTTAGCAAGTTAAATATTTAACGAATTAGCTTGATAGCTCACCTACTTTTACTGCACACCTACAACTGAGATGTTTGATTATCAAGTATTACCACAAAGCTGAAATAAAATACTCATATATAGTCAGCGAAGACTAATCAGTGTGAAATCCCTAGTTGCTAGCACACCTGATGATGGTGTCCACTAATCAGTGTGAAATCCCTAGTTGCTAGGGATTGTGCACGAGAGATACTGTCTTCCATACTTGTAGCGTGTAGGTTCTGCTCCACTGCAGCATGGTCTTCCATATTGCTTGGGATATCAGGATATCCCAGTGTCCAGCTGGCCCTCAGACAGCCAAATAAGGGGTGGAGTTGGTTATCCCAGCAGTTGGGGTAGGAGGTCTGATGTTTGCATAGTCACAGGGCGAAAAAGATGCTTCTTGCTGGGTCTTTTACTGCATGTCTCCTTGCCATGACTTTTTTTTGGTACTCTCTTTGTGGCAGG
The DNA here is from genome assembly GCF_000699145.1 of Aptenodytes forsteri. Classification (NCBI taxonomy): domain Eukaryota; kingdom Metazoa; phylum Chordata; class Aves; order Sphenisciformes; family Spheniscidae; genus Aptenodytes; species Aptenodytes forsteri. Next base: position 1,667,285 of record NW_008795853.1, on the reverse strand, counting down.
CAGATGGAAGACTAAAAGCAGGTGTAAAGTTCAATGCAGAGTTTTGAAGCCACTGGTGGACGAGGGAGGGAACCCCCCAACCTTTGTTCGGTGTCTTTCCATTTGGGCCTGATCTCTCTGCTGCCTTGTAGGCACTGCAGTTACTTGCTCTTGTTCTGGCTGAAGATGAAGTGCTCAATTTTGTTTCCTTGTCCAACTCTAAATGGTGACACAGTGATAGGAGTAGAAAGTTGGGACTGAAAAGAAAGTTCTATATTCCAGTAGTGTAAGCCATGTGACAGCCAGGTGAGAGAAACTAAATACAAAGCAAAAGCTGTTTTGTAAGAAAACAGATGCAGTTCATATCAATTTAATGGCACCAGCTGAAATTTTTTTAAACCAATGCAGTTTAAACTGATTTTAAATGGATTTAAGCACACTGATTTTAAGTGAAGATCAAAACACTCTATGTCACGCTATGGCAAAGTTGGAACAATTTATCTAGGTGCCTGTTTGTTTTGTCAGCACGGTGTTCTTGCTTTGCTTTATTTTATAAGAGAATTTGTATCCAGTCTGTAATAAACTGTCATTCAGTGTGGTTGCTGTCTTTCATCTTTTCTTCCATTCGCAGCAGTCTTATGATTGCCTCAGAAGCCTGGGTTAACTGGGGCTGTCTACGAGGAAGGTCTTGTGAGCCACTAAGCCTCCACAGGTAGGGGGAGCCTCTAAGAGGCAGGTGAAAAACAAAAATTGACTTTTTTGAGTTTAAAAAGCTCATGGGAGGCAAAAGTTTGGGCTGAGCCAGTGTGAAGCTCTGTCTGGGCCAGGATCACATCACAAGAGTTTTGGACTCATTTTAGTCTGTCATTCATTGAAAACTCCTTTCAGAGAGAAAAAAGTAGTTTTGTTAAGTCTTTGTACTAATAAAAGAAAGTGTTTTGGGACATGTACCCTGGAGGTAGCAGCTACCATGTATTAAAGATTTAAAAACAAAAAAAAAACCCCAAACCAATTTACAGGTACTTTTAGAATAAAAGCAATTAAACTAAACCACACCCATTCTCTTTGAGGTAAAATTATCTGAGCCTTAGGTATGGTATGGCTTAGTGTCATCCATGGAAATAAATAGGAAGTATATCTGTTTACATCATTTGGGAAATGGATGTTATCATCTCTGATTTTTCAGATTTCTTGTTCATCAAACACTAAGGCAGGAGCCAGGATGAAAATCTAACTTACTGGTTAAAGCTGCAATAACCCTTCCCATAGCTGTAATAACAAAGTTCTTTTCTGATTTAAAAGAACAGCATGTTGAAACATTAGAGCATATGGAAGGCTTCCAGATGAAGAAAATAAATGAAACTAACGATTTATAGTACCAGTGGATACAAAGCTTTACAAGATTGTCTCATTCAGAAGCTTATAATTAGAGTATCAGTTTTCTTGTGGGAAAGCGTTTCTTTGTATAACTGAAAGGACAAATTCTTTACTAGTTCTATCATCTATTTTTATTTATTTTTCATGTTACAATTCAGAAAAAAGTATTTTTTGAGGTTAAAAAGTCAGCAATTCATATTTGACAATCTGTGACTCAAATCCATTTAAAAATCAGACATTAAATGAGAAATAGCACTCTGGACTGTCTTTATTACACAGAAGTCTTAAGAATTGTTTTTTGTAATACCTTAACCCTGAAATTAAGTTGATTGAATCTGTCTTAAAGACTGCTCTGTCTAAGCAGTCTAGTGAGGAAGAGGAGAGATTGTCAAATAGTCATTTGCCTAAGGACATGGTGCTATCTAATACCTGGATAGGAACCTCTGGCTCCTTCTTAAGCCTCTTTGGCATAGCAAATAGGAATAATAACCTAATTAAGGATTATAGGCTCTACAAAAAAGAACATGTGCATACTCTGTTACTGTTCTGCCTGAACCTTTTGTAGGTACATCAAGAACAAGTGGTGTTTTTTTCACAGCTGAGAGATTATATAGCTCCTGTAGCCTTCAGTTATCTCCCGTTTCTAAATGTCTGATTTGTTTTGCTATTTGTTCAAGGTTTCTTCCTGTAGTCAAAAAAGTCTCCGGTGTAGAAGCTTTTGGAAAAGTCAGGTTTTTTAATTAACTGACACTATTAAATATTGCCGTGCCTCCAAAAATCTAGAGGATTGTTCAATAGCCAGAATGAGAAAATACCAGAGAAAAGAAGTAGGTGTTAAGAATTAGAACTTGATGAAAAATAGTTTTCTAGGGTGGGTGCCCCCTTTTCCCACTTGAACTGCAGAATAATGGAAAAGAGCTTTAGTACTAAGGAAAAGGAGCTAGTGAAGGTTTTGACACACATGAAGATTTATCAGCTCGTATTTACTGCTGCCTTCCTCCCAGGACTTACTGCCCCCCATGTGGGTGCCAATGAGAGGGAACCTGTGGGTGCTCCGTGACTGTTTTACACTGAAGTCTTGTGCCTGAACTAAAGCTGCTGTCCTCTGTACTTGAGTGTGGCAAGAGGGATCGGATTAGCTCTTCCCACAAAAAAGAGTTGTGGGGCAGTAAGGCCTGCCTAACTGCTAGGAAGGAAGAGCGTTGTCAGTCTTTTACTAAGTAAATGTGTGTTTAAATCTTAGCACCTTTGCAAAGTGCTCTATAGGAAATGTACAGCACCTATTAATGGTATTTAGCAATTATTGCTCTCTGAAGAAATTTTCAAATTAATTTTCCTCTGCAATCAGTTTCTCCATTGTACTTTTTAGTAACATATCTGATTGCTTCAAATGAGACAGTAATCATGTTTTCTTCCATTTACTATAGTGAGTAGTTTACCATTTCCCTCCAAAAGGAATTGTATTTTCCCTGTCCCTTTATTCATGTGGGTTTGCTACCATAAAAAAAAAAGAGAGGATAGAGGTTGTTTTTTTAACTGGAAAAGTTGATGCTAGACAAGACTGATTATAAATGTAAGTTCATGATATCCGAAATAGCTAACAGGAGTTCTAACAAGATGTTTGAACATTTGCGGTTGCACTAGGGTACTGTAACTCTACGCAGCATCATTTGTCACTTAGATTTTAGGTCATTTTGAGTGATAATGAAGTTGACATACCATATTTAGTAATATTGGTCAGTATCTAGAATTAGTTTAAAGGTATTTGGTATGCTGGATTCCCTGGCATGCAAACTTCTGTGTAATGGAAATAGGGTTAAATATTTTCTTTCCTAAAGGACAATTGTATGTTTTATAAACAAACCTATTCAATTCCACTGACATAGAGATTACACTGCTGCGGCGTAATTAATTCTCCTTTGTTGAACATCATTGCTGGAATTTAGCCTGTAGATGTTTAAGTGGGATTTCAGATAGGTTGTATAATCTCATCAGCATTGTGCTTACACTGGAAAGTGTGATTTTGTTTATTTCAAAATAATGTGCAATTTTAAAATCTAAAAATGGTAGTTAGGATGCAAAATACCACTTTTCATTTCTAAAAGGATGCAAAATACCACTTTTCATTTCTAAAAGTACTTACACCTCTGAGCTGTTTTGGTCAGGCCTCATCTACATTTTCTTCTTAATTACTATATTAAAAGTCTAAGGAAAAAAACTTGATAAATTTCCTTTGTAAAGGTAACGTGACTCAAGTAATTGGAAAACAGAAAAGAAATAGTCTACCTAGTTTGTGATGACTCCAAATGTGCAACTTAAATATTTAAAACTCAGCATTATTTGATGACAGTGATGTATACTTGCAAAGTCTGCATACCTATTAGAAATAATGGAGTGTAGAGCTCTTGATAGCCTTTCTAAGTTGTTTCAGATAACTGAGAAGGCTCTGGGATCACAGTATAACTCAGGATGTAAATTAGTATCTAATCAAAGTATAGTTCAAATGTTTCCCTGGATTAAGTAGAGCGTGAATATTGTCCCATCTTAGCATACACAGAGAACGTTCCTGAGTTGGGTTCTTCAGTACCCAAGGGTGGATTGGTGAAGGACGTGCAGATGTTTTTCAGAAGTAGAAATGCCAACTTTGTGCCTGTTGCCAGCTTGACTTGTGACCCTTTGGTCTTCTTCACTCTCCTCCTTCTGTTCTTATACCTGGGGAGTGCTCTGTTTGTCTGTGTTTACCTGGCTGTCTTACTTGGTGCAGATGTTTCATGTCTGAAAGTCAATTTTGTAGAAGAGTTTAACTGAGAAAGGGGTTAAGGAGAGGCTACTTAAGTTTATGCCTGAGTTAGGTCAGCTGTGACACATTTGGGAGTACAAGCACTAGCCAAGGGGAGCCTGCTCTGCAGTTAAACAGTCTTTTTTGCTACCTTCCCACTCTGATAAACTTAAGTTTATCAGATCTCCATGACCAGGTAGGTGACCCGCCTAGGGGATGAGGGAAAGGCTGTGG
>NW_008795853.1:1646725-1661559 GCF_000699145.1 Aptenodytes forsteri | reverse complement strand
CAGGCTGCCCAGGGAAGTGGTTGAGTCCCCATCCCTGGAGGTATTTAAAAGACGAGTAGATGAGGCGCTTAGGGACATGGTTTAGTGGGCATGGTGGTGTTGGGTTGACGGTTGGACTCAATGATCTTAGAGGTCTTTTCCAACCTTAATGATTCTATGATTCTAAGTAGCTCTCACCGAACTTCAGTTAACTCTTGCATCTTACTCATATGCCCCCTGTGAGTTTGGCTAAGTCAAGACTGCCCTTTCTATAACAGCTCATGATCTAAGCTCCAGATACTGCAGTAAAAAGGAAAACAACTGGACAAGCGAACGATGGATCCTTAGATGAGATCATGGTGCAAAATAATGAACAACAACTTTCAGAGATGAAATACAACTGTAATTCCAGCTATGTTCTGGCTATCATAGTTGAGTTACTATTGCCCTGGAGGTTTTGTAATCAGCCTACTGGAGTGCAGTCTCACATCTGCTAAAAGTGACTGTACTGATTCAGTTATGCTCATTTATTACATGCTCATTTATTACATGCTTACATTCACTGTAGGCAGAGACATAAGAGGGCAATCTTCTGTGCAGGGGATAATCACAAAAGGATAGGCAGGTCAATATTAATAGAGGAGACCAATAAAAGTAGAAGGGCCAAAACTAGTCTCATGAAAGTCTGGCTGAGCAGCAGTGCAGGACTGCTGCACATGAGAAGGAGCTCACTGCTGAGGCCTTTGTTTTCCTTGTGCCAAGAATGTGCCTGCTTACGGTTCTGCAAGAACCAAACTCCTTGCAGACCAGGCTCTCAAAGCATGCTAAGGTTATATTGCTTTAACTACTACTTCTTCTGTGATAACTCAGAAGGTAATAAACATGAGGTTATTCCTGTCAAGTGTTCAAGAAGTTTGGTCAGAAACCCAAACAAGTTGTGGGCTTCCCAGTTCCTGGGTTTGGCCTTGCTCAGATGACTACCTTCTGCATCTTGGAAGGAAGAGGAAACAAACAACACAGGTTTTGGAACACTGAACTGGAAAAAAGTCTCTTTTGTATACTTTGTGCCTGTAGCATAGGGCCTGGTTTGTGGGACTGAAGCAACAGCAACATGCCAAGATGGGTGTAGTTGGCACTGCTGCACACACCCGAGGGCTTGGCAAAGCAGCATCTTGAGAAAAGAAAAAGGTCCTCTGAGGGTAGTAGGTGAGTGAAACAGATTGTCTGGAGGGCTAAAGTTGGCCCTGGGGCCCTGATACTGTTCCTCCTTGCGAAGCCGAGTGATCTGGTAGATTCCCTCTTGTGTGCAGCAGCAAAGGGAATTGTGTTGGTTGGAGCATGGGTGGTGGTGTGTCCCCCTTGGCCTTGCAGCATGGAGCACCTGCCACAATCCCTCTTACTTGGCCAACAGCTGGTCTTGTAATAGTTCACTTGGAGAGAGGATGTTTCCTAAATACAGCTGTAATTCATACAGATGTCTTTGTTTGAATGCTCACTTCATCACTGTTTTTCAAGAAACACTGGACACCTCTCTGGTCTTGTGAAATCCATTAAAGCTGCAGGTACTAAGCATCAGTGAAAATCTGTGAGCCAGTGCTTGAAATGCTCATTTTTCCTCACGTAAAGAACCAGTGTTTTATATACCTTGTCTTGTGTTTTGTATTCAGACTTGGGCGCTGTGGGATGCTGTAACTGTAGCCCTCATTAACTCTAAAGTAGCAACCATTATCTGTGTATATGCTCACATAAGATTAAGAAAGTCGGACTACTAGTCTAGAAAAGGTTGAGAAAGAATAATTTGAAAATACCTTTGCTAACTAGTGAAGTTGACACTTTTTTCTGTGTGCTTTGAGAGGTAGGCCCTACCTACCTAGTGGTTGGTAGGGCCAGATCAGGCCTGTAATAGAATCATAGAGTATCTCAAGTTGGAAGGGACCCATAAGGATCATCGAGTCCAACTCCCTGCTCCTCACAGGACTACCTAAAACTAAACCATATGACTAAGATCGTCGTCCAGACACTCCTTGAACTCTGACAGGCTTGGTGCTGTGACCACTTCCCTGGGGAGCCTGTTCCAGTGACTGACCATCCTCTCAGAACCTTTTCTTAATGTCCAATCTGAACTTCCCCTGATGCAGCTTCATTCCATTTCCTTGTGTTCTGTTGCTGGTCACCAGAGAGAGGAGATCAGCACCTCTGCCTCTGCTGCCCTCCTTGAGGAAGTTGTGGACTGCGATGAGGTCACCCCTCAGCCTTCTCTTCTCCAAGCTGAACAAACCAAGTGACCTCAGCCGCTCCTCATAAGTCTTGCCCTCTTGCCTTTCACCATCTTGGTCGCCCTCCTCTGGACACACTCTAATAGTTTGGTGTCCTTCTTATATTGAGGCACCCAAAACTGCACGCAGTACTCGAGGTGGGGCTGCACCAGTGCTGTGCAGAGTGGGACAATCACCTCTCTCGACCAGCTAACTATGCTGTGCTTGATGGTAGTACACTTAAAGGGACTGCTCTAGTAAGCTTCCAAAGCAGCATGTTGTTCTTTGGCATGGCAACCCCTTCCCCAGTGAGATGCAAATGGTTGACAACCGACCCTTCTTCTCTGGATAAGATACTTCCACTCTAGTGAAAAACAGTCAACTTTTAAGCCGGGTTGCCCACTGTTCAGCAGGCAAGACAGGCTTGGCAAGTGTTTCAGCAAAACAGCTGTTAAGACATGGCTTTTACCTAATTTAAAACACGCCTGTGGGTAGCAGAGACAGCTGTTGGTTAGCAGAAATTTGTCTAGTTATACTTGTTAAAGCCTGTCTTGTCTTCACCAAATATTACCAATTGCTGTATTTTCTTTTAAAACAAGCTTCTTGGTAAATACTTCCTCTCTGATGAAACAGCTTAGTCTTGACTGGATGTTGCTTAGTCTTTCTGCTCAGCATGCTTTACCAAACATGTTTCGGCTGTACATTGTCTCCATTGTATTCTACTATTAATTTAATTCTTGTTGAGATGATATTTTTTCTCCAGCAAGTTGCTGACCCTTTTTCCATTATCTTCTGGTCTCATTTCTCTCATAGACCGTACTTTAGAGACTGCAGGAAATTCCTAATTACAGTTTGACATAGCATGGAGTAGTTCCTTGGAAGCTTCCAGAGACAGCTCGGATGATTTTCAGCCATGCTCTGAAACATTTTCTACGTTTTCAGGCTTCACTGCCTTTACCAGTTACTTATACTTGCTTTATTATGTAGATTTAATCCAAAGATCACCATGAATGAAGAAGCAGTGACAGACTTCTGTCATAGGGATGGGATAAGCAACTTGTAATTTCGAAAACAATGTGAAGTGAGCAGTTCAGATATCCATGATGCAGGTTTACCTAAAACCATTGGCTTGTGTGAATACCAGTCTTATTGTGGCATTTTGTAAAGGATAAATCAAAAGGAAATAATTCAACATGTTTCAGTGAATTCTAATATCTGCATTTTACTATTGCCTTTCAGAACCGTGTGTGATCTGGCCCCTAGCTTGCTGATCTATTAGCACAAATGTACTACCAATTACTGAGGAAAATGAATGTCGTGCATTGTCGTGATACTGTTTGTCTTGCACAACAGCCTAGCAAGGCTTTCAGAAGAATGCTTGAACTTAGGTTCTTTTAAAAAGATTTGGCTTACCATTCTCTTTTTTTAAAGCTGAGGTCAAATTTTACCTGTTTGGAGATTCTGATATGAAGCAGATTCAAGCTGTGACTCTGATATTGGTGTTTTGTCAGTTTTCTTACAGTGAAAATTGCAGCAGAGATAATACTTAATACAGGTAAAAAGAGAATTTCCAAAATTTTACACAGAAGATGGTTGAACACTGGCTTTGCAGGGCACTGTTGCTGTACAGCTTAAGATACGTTTCATTGTCCTGCTCTCTTTGTGTGAGTTTCCTTTCTTGGTCTGTCTGACCCTTCTGATGTTACTCAGCATAAAATGGCCAGCCTGATTCTGAAGCTGCCGATTGATTCTGTTAGTTAGGTCATTGTAAAGCAGATGAATGGCAGTATTGCATTCATACATGTGCCAGCAGCTCAGCTGAAGTACCAGGCATCAGTGACAGCTCTCAGAAGTAGAGCTGTGGAAGTGCTCTGTGTGATGGTTGTGATGGAGGGAGGTTTTCTTGTTGTAGAAGTAGTGGATCATAAAAATTACATGTGACAGCTAGTAGGGAAACTTAGCTACTGCAGAGGCCCTGTGCAAGGCTGAGTAATGCTAAATAACATTGGTGAAATATTGCTGCTGATAAAAACAAGAGGCCTTGAGGCTGATCTTGCAGATATTTGTCTGTATATTCTTTCTAATACGAAAAGTCATTAATCAACAGAAGTAAACATAGCTAGAAGAGCTCTGCAACAAATGACCCAGAATTGGTGTACTGATGTGAATGTATACATGGAGTTTAATTTGATTAGCAAATACACAGCGTAACATGTTAGTGCAATTATTGCATGTAAAGGAAACCATGGCCATTGAATGTGTTTTTTCACTGTCTGGAAGGCGGGGTCATAATTTGAGCTATTGTTTTGCTAATACCTGTGAAAGCTAAGACAAAACACGTGATAAGCGGAAAAGATTTTGTGGGAGTCTTGCCAATGATCTCTGTTCTTTGGAAAAGGACAAAGAAGGAGTATGTTTACTTTTTTGGTAAAGGACTTTGGACTGGGAGGAAAACTAGCTATTTCCAAAAATCTGTAAAGCAGAAAACTGAAATAGTCTTTACTGAAAAAATCATGGTCACATTTGTATTGGGTTTTAAAGTTGACTTTTCTGTGTGTCTCTAGCAAAAAAATACATTGCCTCTGTTGATGAGGTGGCTATAGCATTCAGGAGGAATGCTGAGCCGCTATATTGTGTAAGTGAGTAATGTCTTGCAACAGTTGGCCTTGACAGTCTTACACTTTCTTAAGTGGATTTATAATCATCTAATATTTGCACACCTCCTTTCAACACTTAAACATCAGCTTCTATTTTGTCACTGTTAATCGAGGGCTACTCTTTCAGGAGGCAGTCTCTATCCGGTATGAGGACAATTTTCCTCCAAATAATATCAGTCTCCTGAAATACTAAATGAGATGGTTGCAGCTTTAACGAGAGCGACATTACTTAGTTCATCACTGGCTCTGTCATAAGAGGACATTTGCACTCTTGTTTGGCCAACAAGAGTCTCATTATACCAATTTCCAGATAGAAAAGAGCTGAATGCTGAAGCTCAGCTTTAATTAAGTGTGCTATATCTAGCTTAGCTTCTTTAAAAAGCTTAGATGATGAAATACCAAATAATTAAAGGGATAAGGTAGACTAATGACTAGGAGCTCTAACAAAGAACCAAGTCTGGTTTCTTTTAATTATGAAATGTTTGGGGGGTTTTTTGTGGACTTGAACATCTCAGCCCTTGTGGCTCAGTTCACCCAGCTGAAGAAATAAATGGTTATAATGCTCCTGAACAAGTTGTTAGTGAAAAATAGTTGACAGCAACCTTACAAGACCTATTCTTTTTCTAGGTATTGCCACAGAGGAAAACACAACAGTGTGATGGCTGTGGATGAACTCTTTGGAATATTAGCACTTTGGTTGCTGCAAAGACAATTACAGTTACTGTGGGTTTGGTCAGTGTCGTTTAATCCCGGGTTGAGATAAAGACAGTTTAATAGGGAAAGCAAAAGCTGCGCACACAAGCAAAGCAAAACAAGGAACTCATTCACTACTTCCCATCGGCAGGCAGGTGTTCAGCCATCTCCAGGAAAGCAGGGCTCCACCATGCATAATGGTTACTTGGGAAGACAAACACCATCACTCCAAACGTGCCCCCCTTTCTTCTTCTTCCCCCAGCTTTATATGCTGAGCATGACGTCATATGGTGTGGAATATCCCTTTGGTCAGTCGGGGTCAGCTGTCCCAGCTGTGTCCCCTCCCAACTTCTTGTGCACCCCCAGCCTGCTCGCTGGTGGGGTGGTGTGACAAGCAGAAAAGGCCCTGACTCTGTGTAAGCACTGCTCAGCAATAACTAAAACATCCCTGTGTTATCAACACTGTTTCCAGCACGAATCCAAAACATAGCCCCATACTAGCTACTATGAAGAAAATTAACTCTATCCCAGCCAAAACGAGCACATATTAGCTTTGCTTGGCCAGGATGTACTGGTGTTTTTTAAAACAACCAAAAATACCCACTAGTACTACTAGTATCTCAGACCTGTTGTCTGAGTTAGCTGAGTAAACACTGGAGCTTATCTGTTAGTTTGCTACATTGAGGCTATTGCTGTGAGCAAAGAATTGCTGAATTTAGAAAATAAGGAGCACTGATATTCTGGATATGTTATGTTGTTATATACTTCTCCTTATTGATATTTTTGTTTAAGCGTGACAGAATTTGAAGGGCATTTTGCCAGTACTGACATCTTTTAGGACAGAGTTACATTAAGAATAGTATTCATTATATTTTAAATCTGGAAATTTGTTAAGGTTCTGTGACAATGCAGATTTTGGTAATTTGTTACCAGAAGATATAGTTAAAATTTAGACATTATATTCTAGACAGAACTTCTGGAAACTTGTTTCACACTGCAGAGTTGGCTCTAATTGAGAGTAACCATGCTATTTATTATACTTTATTCAATACCGCATTAGTCAAAATCTCTTTTGTCCTTGTTCAGTAACTGATATTTGCTCCTTTCTGTATATTCAGGTCTTTAGGTACAGAGTGTAATCACTGTTCTCATGTTCCTATTTTTCTCTTTTCCAGTATACATCTTCCAAATATAATCAGCTGACAAAAAAGCACGGCTGTGCACCTTTGAGCACAAGTTTCAAGTTCAAGCAGGTCAAGGAAGTGTAGGAAAAAAACATTAAGATGCAGGTTTTACGAAGTCAATCTGCAAAGTAATAACATTTAGAGAGGTAGTAGATGTAGTCAAGGGCTAGGATTACTTTGAGGAGTGCATTAGATCAAATCATTAGGTAGGTGGCTAGAGTTGGAATAACAGATTGTTAGATAAAGGAAGATGTTTTAAATAAATTTGCTTGTATCAAAGTATCTCGCTTTGATGTGATGCCATTTCAACATCAGTGTGAATGTGACTTACGGTACTGAATAGTAATGTTCTTATTCTGTCAGATGATGTTCATCTCAGAACAACTCAGTGATGAAGGATTGCTATTTTACAGAAAGGCCTAGAGTTAAATGTATGGGGTGATAAGCTTGAAATTGATAGTATTTGGAAGCAAGAATTGAAGATGTTACCAGACAAGAAATAACTGGAATCAAACTTGATGTTTGTATTGTCAAAGGCTGTAGTGTAGTAGTTTCCCTTTGCACCGTTTCATGAAAAAATCTGTTTTCTGTACATTTTACTTTGGACATACACTTTGAAGTTAGCTGGACATAACTTAGGAAGGTTAAAAACATACAGTATTTCTACATCAATATTGCAGCAGGATTTTATTTATGTTGTTTATTAAAGCTACTAATCAAAATGAGTAGATCTTAACCACACTTTATTTTTTTTCCCCTTTAAGGAGACCTCTTTCTCTGCATATTAGTAGCAAAATATTGTAGTTTGTAGAAAATGTGTAAGAAAGTTGCCATATCTGATAAGATGATTTTTTTTTTTTTAATTATTATTTTGGCATGAGTCTTCCTATATTCTGTGACTTAATGTCTTAAATGATAGTGCTGGTGCTGTTATTTCAGAAGGCCAAGTTTACTACAAATTACATGTGGTAAAAAAAAGTGGGGTTCATGAAAGATGACATCTCTTGGAAGCAGCCATTTCGTGAGATACAGTCTCTCCTTTTTTTTTTTTATTGTATGGAAGTTTTCCTTCTAAGTGGTTGCCAGGAAAACCTCAGAAGGGTGGAGAGACACCTTGCTGATTCTTGGACAGTGTTTCACAGATGGGTGCTCCTCATCTCCCACAACCACAGCAGATCTAATATTCTCCACAAAAATTTTCATGCCAGTATTGTCTGTGCTTTCTTCACCAATGAAGAAGCTAAAGATGATGTTAAGGAAAATGATGAATGGAAGGTATGAACAGTCCATGGTGAGAGATCTTTTCAACATCAGAGCAGGGGTGTTTTTTTGGTAGGTAACTAGCCTTTTCCCTTTTTGTATAAATAGTGAAGTTTCAGGAGGCTTTCAGAGGGCAGGGAAGCACCGAATTTCCATGAAGTTGAGCTTGTTGAACCCAACCAAAGCATGCTCAAGACTTGCTGAAGAGAGCAAGTCCAGAAAACAAAGCCAAATTTTATTTTGAACATATATAAAAAGTAAAAATTGCTATAGCTTGGATGGAACAAATTCCGTGGGTATAGCATGGGAGATACTGTAGTGGTTTTTTTCCATCAAATTAAGTTCTTACAAGGAACACATATTCATGTTAGTGCTCACATTGTATTATTGTAGTCTTAGAAAAAACTTCCCAAAGGCAAGCCACACTTTGAAGAAGCTGGGTGAGGGAGATGAAACAGATGCTATTTTAGGACAAGAGTTCATTGAAAAAAGGGAGAACACCACCATCAAGAGTAGTTCAGCAGCGTGGATTCAGCCTTTCTCTTAGTTTTCCACTCTCCTGGTAGTGAAATAATTGTAGTAGCTATTTAAATCTGTACTATGTCTTTCCCTCATGTCCTGAGGAAATTGGAGAAGGGTAAGAAACAGAGAGGGATAGTCCAGAGGAAAATGAACGATGGGATAGCACAGAGGGAATTCACTGTGTACTTAATTTCACCCTGCTACAAACTGTTGAGGGCTTTATAGTTTGACAATAATGCCAGAGTTGTCATTGGTCCCCACTGTCAAACTTTAGACTTGTGCTTTAATTAGTTCACCTCTGGCAACATAAACTGGAGGACATGATCAGGTAATATGTTATGTCTTGTGGTGAAGCTAAGGTACGCAGATTAGTACTGAGTGTGTAGGTCTTTCAGAAGAGAGAAGAATTCATAATACATGCTAGGCAGAGAATACTTTGCAATGTACAAAGAAACATCAAAATATAAAGAAAGGGATCCCAGATGAAAATGAGGCCATATGTTTTTATTTGCTTAGTAGCTAATTGTGATCTTGACTTTTGCATGTGGCTGAATTTAAATGCCCTTAAACACCAGTAATTTGCTCAATTTATGGATCTGGGAAATTCACCTGTGTGTGGAGTTTGGTGCAACGTATTTAGGTTAGCAATAGAAAGGGAAAATCCAGTCTGAGGTTTTTCAGTACCGCAGGCTGTAACTGTCACTGGTGTGTACTCTCAGTTAATGAGGCCTTCAGTACTTTATCACAGAAATGGAAAACTAATGGTTTGCACAATTGAAATAATTGTCAAACATGTTCATGCTTGGCAGCTGAATGTTGACTAGTGGTGACCTGTCCTGATGAAGTAAATAGCTGGCTTTGCTTGAGATTCTGGAAAAGAATTTTTTTTTTTTTTTTTTTTACAAGTTCAGCAATATCAGCTGAGTGTTGGAAATGTGCTTGAGGCTATGAAATGGTCACTTTGATCCAAGATTGCCTAGTGTTTGGACTCGTTCAAATGTTGGAGTTTGGTTTGGCCACTTGTGGGGATAGCCCAAGTAGAAAATTACTGTATTTTAGATGGCAATTATTATTTTCTGCAGTTCACCTGGTCATCGAGGCATAGGTTTTCACTTAGGTCTATTTCAGTGCTTGTCTTTCTTGCTTGATCACTGAATTTATTTTGCGAGGCAGAAATGGTAAAATACTTTTAGAAGGTGATGTTACAAGAAGTTTTGGCCAAACTGGAAGCATGAGTTGTGTGAAAAAAGGCAGGAGCTGATTGCCTTGAATATTGCAGGTTGGCCTGTGAATGTTTGGTTTGGCGGAGGGAGGGTGATAAGAGTTGGGCAATCTTAAGCCTTGGAAGAAATGGTGTCTGTGTCATTAAGATTTCTGCAGAAGGGCGCAATACTGTAGTTTTTCTTCCAATATTTGAAGAATAACATAACCCTACTATTTGGCTTCCTTTTCTGACTAAAAATACTAGCATGAGCACAGGTCGGTGTGTTGTGCTGCCCCAGCAGCCACCCTTGTCATCCATTACCACACGGAGAAATGTTAGTCATGCTTTAATATGTTTATTTTTCAGGGTGGGAAGTAGGCACAATGCTTTTTCTTTGTTTTCCTAAAAGTGCCTATAGCATATGCTGTTCATTCATGTGTGGACTGTGAGTGCATTCAGTGCTGAAGGAGTTGGTCCCTTTACATCTGAAGTTAAGATTTGCTTAAGAAATGCTGACACATAAGTTTGGGACCAACTGATAGGCCTGAATGATTTTCATGCAATTTGAGAGACTGTAGGTACAAGACTTGTATCAATGAATTCATGGTTTCCTGGAACTGCTGCTTCTCCAATGCAGCAAACTTGTAATTTCAGGAGAGAATAATGGTATCTAGAGAGAATAATGAACAGGACTGCAGAGAGGTGTGAAGGAAAAAACCAAACACTAAAATGGTCCTGGTGACATTGTGAACCATGAGAGTATGGTCTGAGTGCTTTATCATGTCACTAAAAACTCCCCCTTTCTAGATTACTCTTTATATGCTTAATGGAAACAACAAATTTGGCTTTGAAATATTTTTAGAAATCTCTCAGGATTTCTTGTCCAATGTTAGTAATGTTTTTTTTTCCTGGGCTTGACAAACATCTCCAAAAAAACCACCCCAAACCACAAACCCTCAAATGACTAGAGTCTTTCCATTCTGTTCTTGTCAGTGAAATAAAATCCATTTATTTGATGGAAAAAGCTGCTAAGTAAAAGCACCCAAAGCAAATCAATTCTTCCTAAAAATTCTGGAAACAAAATGGAATTGGATATAAAGGCATTGCTTGTTATTGAATTGTGGCCATCCTGCACATATTAGAAAATCAATTACAGCTTTTCAGGAGCCACTCTATTTAAAAGCAAGTTAAATGAAATTGTTTACTTTTCTATCCAGGTCATCTCTTTCCTATCCATTGCATTCTGTTGCAGTTATGACTGGTTGCACCTCATTCATCCCATTCATCCCAAAATGTGCCATACATCATCTCGTACACAAAATGTTAGGATTTTTGGTTAAAACTGAGTAGCCACTATAAACTAGAGTAAATGCTTGCCTTCAGCCTGTAAAGGATATAAACGTTTACTATTTGACAATACTATTCACCAAAGCAGCCACACAAAATTACTGACTTCTCAGCCTGTGCCATCAAGGGACACCTGCAAAATATTTGTGAAATGGGACTGTGAACTAAAACTCCATAATGGTATACTGAAAAGTAAAGACCCAGTAAGCTTATTTTATGATCTGTTACAGTTTTCCTTTTGACTGCTCCTGCTAACGTGAATGCTAATGGCTGTTTTTTCACCTTTGAGATGGACAAAAAACTTCTTCCCCTCATTCTGCTAACAAGATTTTTCTGCCCTGTGATGACACTGTGGTTTGTTTGGGTTTTTTTGCCAGGAAATGTCCAATTGATTAATGTAATTACATTTTACTAAAACCAACTGTGATTCACTTGTATTAGATTTTTGCTTTGCTACTTCATCATATGAAGCCAAAGCTTATCATTCACCCCCTCAGTTATTCTCTTTACAAGTTCTGTATTTCTTAATCCTGGTGATGACACATTAACAGTGTAATTCATAGAAACATTTCCTGGTACAGAGAAAGGTCTTCAGCTGGTGTACAAGAGCATTTAACCTTTTGACTTCCTTGAAGCCATGGTGATGGATAAAGTGATTTAAAATATTTGTAAAAACAGTATTAAAGCAGCAACAGTGAAGTGCAGTTTGGCAGGAGATACACCAGTCCTATCTAGCACTATGTATCTGACTACAGTACTGTTCCATGGTAATAGGAGTGCAGAAATAACAGGCATAATGAGAATAAGAAACAAGGTGGTTAGTACTATGTGTACTACAGATGGACAGGACTTGAGTCAAATGCCAGAAGAAATCCTCCCGTTTCTCATCTATGCTCATGTGGAGTGTGTAAATACCCACTGAGATCTGCTGTAGAGCAGATGTGGTCATTGGGTGTAGCAATGGAGTGGTGAATAGGTAGAAAAGGTGGTAAGTGAGGAGGGTGTGTCTGAGCTTTGGGAGTAGTCAGAAAAGGCACTTCAGTCTGTGCTCTCATTCTCTGTCTTGAAAAATGATCTAAACATCCCAAAGGTACAGATAATAGACAGCAATCTGTATAGTGAGGTCCTCCCAGATGGTAAGTGATGCTCATGTGGTGGCAATGGAACACCCATGATCTTTAAAGCTGAGACCCTCTGTGCCATAGGGTATAATAGACACCTTCAAATTGTGTTGTGGATTTCAGTGGTTTTACATGCTAATGTGCTTTCATCTCCCCTTTAGTGCATCTTAAAGCTGTTTTTGCCCAATGGATAGATTTCTCTTGGGCCCATCTTTTTGTGTGTTATGCATGATTTGGTGCAGATTTAACTTGGATCCTTAACTTCCCAATGTCCTTATTCATTTTTTCATTCTCTTATTTCTTGATGGTGCTTTGGCCACATACAGTGAGTCAGTAGCTTACTGAAATGAATTTGTTATGTAACTAACATCTTCTTGGATGGTGCTTGGGTTGAGTGACTTAGACTGTTATAAATGTGTTTTTCATCTTTGTCTCTCCCAATAACAGTGGGGTGTAGTGGGTGGTTGGCTGGCAGAGGCGATGGTTTCATGAATGCGGTTCATAAGTACAATGCAGATGGCTTTGGGGAGGAATTGAGCAGAAGTATCAGCACTCGGATATTACCATCAAAGCATCTCCGAAATGGAATGTTTCTGCCTTTAGCTAAACTGAAAGGCATTTAATGCATGTGACTAAGCAGTAGTAAAAATGGTTATATTTTCTCCTCTAAACCATGGTCTGTGTTGTGCATAACTATTTCTCCTTTGGGGGCCCCTTCCCATGTCCCAGTTGTCAGTATCATTTTAATAATCAGGATATTGCTGCAGGTAGATGCCACAGTGAAACAGTGGTGTGTCTGCTTAGGATTTTCTGCACTGCTGCAGTATATAGCTGGCCCTGTGTTTGTGAGCTTTGGAGAAGCTAAGTTACTGAGTCCTATTATTCATATTAGTGTGTATCTCAAAACAAGAGACATGTCTAAAGGTGGTTTATTTTGCTGAAGCAATTTCCAGCCCAGAGTTCATAAGAGCAAAATGATGTCCACTTCTCACTTGCTCTTTTGAGACTGTTTACCCCACATAGTCGGACCAATATTGGGCTATTTTTTCCTACCCTCTTCCAGGCCATCTACATACTACCAAATACAGCAAAAATGTTGAGGGCCTGCCCAAAATTTTCCTGTGCCAGAAAAAGTCCTAGAATTGGTGAGTTCTCTCTGATTTTTATGGTCTGTGTAAAAATTGGCAAGGCATTATTTACTCGTGCTTTATACAGTTGCTTGAAGTGATATTAGATGCATTTCCTGATCTGTCGAGATGGGATTCACAGTCCAAATACCTCTTTACTTTGCTTCCAGTGCAATGAGTGGGTGACTTCATCCTGTTCCTCTGCAGCAGAAAATACAGAAAAGAAAATCCTGTGCCAGAATCTTTGAGAACTGAGCCTGGGTATCCAACAGTCGCCTTATGCATATAAGGTTTTTGTTGCTTCCTAATGGAAGCACAAATGTTGGGCATTGTAGCAACAGAGGGTCATTGTCCTGGAGAGCTTAAGTTGAAACAGATGTGTTAGAAGTGGGGGAGGAAGAAGAAAGACACAGAATAGCAGCATGGGTTGCCCATATTCACTTGGCTGGCAAAAACTTGGACTAGAACTCAAATCTCATGGCCCCTAGCTCATTGCTTTTTTTGGGCTGGATCCTGTTCTCTGTTTATATCACTCAGGACATCTGTCTCATTTCTGAGACTTGCCAGGTAGGTTGAAGAGAAGTTGTTAATGGGACATTACCACTGCAGTATGGATATCCAGAAGTTCCCAACACCACAATTACATTTTTGGAAGGGGGAAAATAATAGTGGGGGGGTTTTTTTTAGCATCCAGATTTGCTGAAATATTCCAGTTACAGGATTGACTTGTATATGACTTCTATGCAAGGATCAGTAGGAATGGTTTTACAGTCTGGGATGCATTTTCCCACTCTGATTTTTTCAACTCCATTGTTATGTTAGCAGTGTAGCAACTTGCTGCTGTCTGGGGAAGTGGGATGGCTGTGCCAAACCTTCATGCCATTGTACTTCTGTAGATGGGCCAGGAATGATTGCGGCTTTTTTTTTCTTTTTTTTTTTTTTGAGGGGGGGAGTAGTGCGTAAGCTAATCACAAGAGTATTGCATTTTCTCTTGCATCTGGTCCCCAAGGTCTGGCAAGCAGGAAGGCTTGGGTTGCTATAAAGCCCTGGTCTGTGTTTGACAGCTAGGTTCTGGCTGAGAACTGGCAAGGTTTCTGGAAGCCTCTCTGAAAGGGATTTGAGTCCCACTGCAGGCTTAATGGTAGATGCAGTGTGATCTGATTCCACAGAAAGTTTCTTTTCTTGTGTAGCCAGTTACATTTTCTTCCTGCTCTACAGTCTGTATTGTATGGTCACAATTAGATGGGTGAGGGGGGGCTTGGGTGGGCAAGGGGGGCTTGGATGAAGTAGACCTCAATAAGTATTATCATCACACAGATCCGCTGTCAGTTACAGAAAGAAGGTTGTCATTTTTTTGCCTGATAGCAAAAGTTTTACCTCAAAAAGTCAAAGAGGTTCACAAAATAAATTAAATGTATTGGAGCATCAGGTTGAGACTTCCTAACCTGGGGCGGGGGGGGGGGGGGGGGGGGGGGGGGGAAATTT
>NW_008795853.1:1606744-1646445 GCF_000699145.1 Aptenodytes forsteri | reverse complement strand
GGGGGGGAGGGAGAGAGAGCGACTTATCAGGAAAAAAGAGTTAAAAAGAGGAGAAGCTTTTAACTTGTTAGGGCTTGGAACTTCCTGTGAAAGGCTTGGTGGAGATGAGGCAGATGATCAGCCTCTATCAGCCATTGTTTGCATGGCAAATGCTCCTTGCTGGTCTCCTTGTAAGTGGAGAATTTCTGGTTATTTGGTGTTGCCTTAAAGTCTTTCAGAACTGCTTCTCCATAAATGGAGATAAGCAGATCTCTAGCAGCAAAGATAGAGGGTCAGAGGGGACATACGGTATTGCAGACATGGTCAGGTGCATAAGAGACCCTGAAGGTAGCCTGGTATTGAATGCTGTGAAGCCTGTAATTTCTGTTTGGTATATCATCTCGAAGCTTCAAAGAGTTCCAGTAATGGAGAGTCAAGCACAACTGTTGGAAAGTTATCCCATTGATAGTTACCCATAAAGGTAAATATTATTCCTAATTTGATGTTTGTAGTTATTTAGTCTCACTTGCTAGCTGTTGGGATTTAGTATACGTTTTTATTCACTAGTTTCTGTTCCCCAATACCTGATACAGACCGTGATGCACAGTGTGAGGCAGGTGTGAATCACTGGTAGCCTCTATTAGATCACTCCCTTATTTTTCAGCATTTGTCTTAAAGTCTGAGTGCTGGAATTGTATACTGACTTAGAAATGCTCCTGTCTACAAAGGATGAAAGCTGGCAGCTTCCCTCACGATGAGGAAAACTGCATGACCAAGTCCTTCCTGAGAGCAGCTGGTGAGGTTCTGGAAATACCAGGTCCAGTCTTAGTTTCCCCAT
This sequence comes from Aptenodytes forsteri, assembly GCF_000699145.1. Lineage (NCBI taxonomy): Eukaryota > Metazoa > Chordata > Aves > Sphenisciformes > Spheniscidae > Aptenodytes > Aptenodytes forsteri. Next base: position 1,645,628 of record NW_008795853.1, on the reverse strand, counting down.
TTTTGGATCTGGATGTCTGTCACAGGAGGCTTCTTCCACAGCCCTGAAGAAGCTGGGGAGTGATGGCTGTTGATTCTTACGCATAGCTTGCCTGTGAGGGGCAACAGATAATCTCTGTGCTTGCAGTATGTACCGCGAAAATGAGATTAGATTTAAAACAAACCCCACAACACAACCTGTATGCCACGTCCTTTATGTATGTGTTTAATACAAATTTCACCAGCTCTGGTTAAATTGCTTGATGAAATAGTGGGGTCAAAAAGTGAGAGGTCTGTATGTCATCCATTCTGGATTATACTGCATAAAGTAGTAATCCCTGCCATTTTGCCTTGGTGACTTGAAAGCATTACTCTGAGTACTTAAGGAAGGGAAGCATTTTTTCTTCTTGAAGTAATAGCCTTAATTATCTCATTGTTGCAAGAAGTGACACTTATCATTTCTGTGGCTGCTTGCCTAGAGGAGGAGGTCATTTGCCATGACACCTTGATAAAATCTCTGGAATTAAAAACTTTCTGAGTACACAGGTCATCAGACATACATTAGGTTCTGGAAAATACTCATAAAACTAAATGAGGCATGTGGAGATGAGTGCAGCAGCCTTTATTGCCATGATTAGGTATCCAATTATGTTGCGTCATTTGAATATCTGATCCCATGCAGTCTCTGCTCATGGCATCACCTCCACTCACTGCATCTGTTTTGCATAATGTTGGGGAAACTGTGACAGGGGCTTCACATAGACCTCTGTGGCAAGCATAATATAGATGCTTAAAAATATTCAGATGTAAAAATCCTGTTCTTATGGGCAGAGTTCTTCTTGGGTAAAGGATCTTGATGAAGAGGGGAGTATCCATAGAGAGCTCTAGGGGGAGGAAGAACAGATGACAATGACATTGCAAGAGAGAAACCCAAGAGCTAGTTGAAGTTTTTTCTTTTGAAAGATTTTTATTAAGCACCTGGAAGGCATAAAATACATAGCAGAAGTACTCTGAGTCAATTGAATGGTCTTGAAAACAGCTTGTATGTGGGAGAAGAATGGACAGATGCTAGAGTGGCATTCATGTATGGGATAGCAGAAAGAGGTCCCTATTTATGTTTGATCAAAAGGAAGCATGCAGAGTGGCAAATGGGGCTTTTGGACTATGAAGATAAAAGCCTTATTTTGCTATACTGTTAAAATTAAATGGCCCAAGAGCTCTCTAGTATTTTGAAGTAAGTGCCACTGTTTGAGATGGAGGATTGTCTGTCAGTCATGCCTTGGGATGCATCCAAAAGAATGGAAGAGAAAGGACTTTGGACTGCTGTGTTTTCTTTTAATATTGAATTTGTTGCTAGAACTGTCACTTGAATCCCATGTTGGAATTTGAAGAGCTTAATTGGGAGATTCTGAAAGCTCCCTAAGCAAATAATAGAGCAGAGTAAATGTTAAGCAGCTGTCAGTTAGTGCTTAAAAACTCAACTGGCTCTCCAGACGAAGCAGGGAGCTGTAGCTGTGTTTGTTCTAGCTCTCAGCTCTGTGCTACAGTGCAGCAAATAGTTCGTGCTTATCCCCAAAATCTCTGGTCATGCTTTAAGAGCTCATAGCTGATTTACTGCAGAGTGATAGCAAGGACTGTGTGCAATGTCTTCTTTAAATCCATGTGATTTCACTAGTTGTTCTTGATGCCTTTCTGAATGCTGTTTTCAGAGAAAAAGAGGACAAACATAGCAGGGCAAACATAACTGGAGAAAGTTTTGTAGAAGGAGGCTATGCTAATGATAGTTTGGGAAGTGATGGATATCATACTAGTTAACTGTCTGCCTTTGTAGTGTCCAAACACAAGAAGGTTTTCTCTTGTAGTTAGGCAGAGCTTTACAATGAACCATCAAGATGGCTGTACTCTGCCACTGCTGGACTGAAGTAGCACTCAGGTTTTCCTTCTCTCCAGTTCATGTGAAATGCATGATGGAGAATGGCAAACACTGCTGCAGCTTTGAGTGCTCAGGTTCTTAGTACTCAAGGTGTAACCAAGCTTACGATGAAGATGTGATGAAAGTAGTCGGGATTAGCAATCAGCAAATATAAGTGGGATTGCATCTCATCTTTTCTGATTTTCTTTTTTGGCTTTACTCTGCTAGTTTAAATCTGCATCATATAATGGACACAGTAAGACCTGATTTACAGTACTGAGAGATAATGTATCATGCATTAAAGCTGAAGTGCAGCAAGAACTGTTAGTGAGACTCGATAGAAACCAAACACTCCACTAGTAAAAGGCACCTGAGCTTTAATGGTTTGAACTTTTATTTCAGTTTCATCTAGCCAGGACCACAATTAAAGGGAAGCAGTAGATAACCAAGTCCAAGTGATCCATAATGTTGGTGAGGCACTGAACATTTCTTAACCATGTTTGACCTGGGTGTCTAAGTAGACTAACTGCAGGGATATGCCTTAATACGTGGTTGAAAGAAGTCCAGGCATTTAGTGATATTGCCAATAAAATAAAATAAAAAAAAGTAAAATGAAAGAAAGCAACAGCAGCCTTAATAAAAGCAATTTCAGTGCTAAGGTAAGAAGAATGCATTCATAACATTAACAAAAAGCCGGTGAGTCTCCTGGCAGGATTTTGAGGAAGTGAACAAATATTGTCTACTGTAGAGGCAAATCAGTAGTATTAATACACCTTGATATATTAGTCAATGGCACACTGACAGGGTAAGCTATTCAGAGAGGTAGGAAATCATAGAATCATAGAATGGTTTGGGTTGGAAGGGACCTCAAAGATCATCTAGTTCCAACACCCCTGCTGTGGGTAGGGACACCTTCCATTAAACCAGGTTGCTCAAAGCCCCATCCAACCTGGCCTTGGACACTTCTAAGGATGGGACATCCACAACTTCTCTGGGCAACCTGTTCCAGTGCCTCACCACCCTCACAGTGAAGAATTTCTTCCTTATATCTCCTATCACTACATGCCCTTGTAAAAAGTCCCTCTCCAGCTTTCTTGTAGCCCCCCCTCAGGTACTGGAAGGCTGCTGTAAGGTCTCCCCGGAGCCTTCTCTTCTCCAGGCTGAACAAGCCCAACTCTCTCAGCCTGTCTTCATAGGAGAGGTGCTCCAGCCCTCTGATGATCTTTGTGGCCCTCCTCTGGACTCGCTCCAACAGGTCCATGTCCTTCTTCTGTTGGGGGTCCCAGAGCTGAACGCAGTAGTCCAGGTGGGGTCTCACAAAAGCGGAGTAGATGGGGAGAATTGCCTCCCTCAACCTGCTGGTCATGCTTCTTTTGATGCAGCCCAGGATACGGTTGGCCTTCTGGGCTGCAATAGTAAGATGGTGGATGTTATCAGCCCCTGATGTAGCCTACATGCATCTGTCCTTGAAGGAAATGGTGATGGATATTCCTGGAACGCACTTAAATTATTGCAGTATAGATTTTGCAGGCAACATCCCGCAAGAAGATCATCTGTGGCTTTACCAAAGCTCTTTAAAAATGACTGAGGTTCCCCTGGCATACAATGTGTTGGTGATAGTAAGTCCAGATTCCATGCAAGTATTATATATTCACAGCACCTAACCTGTGACAATTGCTATCATGATGATGTAATGAGGTAAGACTAGAAAGGATACTTGCAGCTGGAAGAACATCTGTGAAAATATGAGATTTGCACGATCTGGGAAATGGTGTGCTCAATTTGTAAGGCACTGTGCAAGTCCTGATAGTAGTAGTCTTGACACAGTAACTTTATTGGATGAATTTAACACATTTTAGTGGTCCTCTGATGCATTCTTTAAAATAATCCTTCAGTAATATGGAACAGAGTTGTTTGTTTCCATCACCCTTGCTTACTTTGCTCACTAATGAAAGCTGACCAAGAAACACTGTATGTGGGTTTTTTTACTGCCTTACGCAAGTCTTCAAAACAAAAATTTCTAATTTGTCCTTGGTGACTAAGCCTGTTGTCTCGTGCAGGAGATTGTTTTGTGGACAAATTGTGTAACAACTGTGTTTAGTTTTTGCTCTCTCGTTTTTTGTTGTGATCTGCTCGTGTTCGTCTTACATCTGTTTCCCTTTGCATCTTAAATGATGTAGCTCATATGATGAGGCTTGTCACTCTTCAGAGCTGCAGTCCAACAGGTTGGGACTGCCCTTGGGGAATCTGTGTCAATGTTAAACATGGGTTCTGTTAGATTCCTCCTTTTCATGTGCCACCAGGGTAAAGTACAATGCAATGGTTGTGTTCATTTTCTCAACTAAAAAGTACAGACATTTCCTCATGAAAGCTGTTCGAGGCACTGACTTCCTATCCCTCTATGCTTGTTCTTTACTGATGTAACATAACAGCGACTGACTCGGAGGGTGATGTTTTGCTGCAGGCGTCAGCAGAAGTCATTGCTGTGATAGATTTGGACTTGGGGATTTTTAAATGGACACAAATTGTGCCTCGTGCAATAACTGTACCTGTACACTTGCTGTAAAAGATTTTTGTTACAAGAAAGCATAGGAAGGAGTACAGTATCACCCCAGGAGGATGTTCTCTGTGGTGTTTTCATATTTCTACTTGGAGATGAGCCTTGACAGTTAGGTGAATGAGTGCCCTCTGGACAGGGTGTGCAGACAGCTCAGTAGAAGTCATGGGGATTCTGAAATACAGACACAGTGACACTTATATAATTTCATTGTTGAGGGTTTTCTGAATTCTTTACCTGTTGACTTAACTGTCTTAAATTTATCACGTCTGATGCATTTATTCCTGCAGTCAGGTTCACTGTGAGGTGCTGTTTTTTCCTTGTAAATTTACTGCTGCTTTATGGGGTGAATGTTTCTGTTTTTCCATCCAGTCTATTGAGAGGCAATGTAAACTAGAGCTCCTGTTTACTATTGATGAATAACATTCACTTCCTAGTGACTTGAGAAGATTGCTTGGCCAGTAGTGAGATCCTCTGAGCTCTTATGGCTTGGTTATTTCTGCTGCTTAAGCTGGTACATTGCTTATGAAAGTGGAGTTGCTCAGAGTCTGCATCTATGAGAAGAAGGTGAGACTATACATAGCAGGAACATAACTATATTATTAAGTTCTGCTTGCATCCTTGTGTATCACCAAAATAAATCCTGATGTAATATTTTTGGTTTTGCTAATTTCAGCTAGGTTGCTGCAGCTGCTAAATGGACAACTGAGGAGTTTTATGTAATGTGTTGCAGAATATAAGTGTAGATGTTAATTTTTAAGGGGAAGAAATCTTTTTTTGCAATGTCAGTGTTCCCAAGAGGGACAGGCTAAAAAGCTTTTTTCCCCATGTGAATCTCAGCGTCTAGGAAGATGCTGTTCTTTGGATTTTTTAACATATTTAAAAAACCCCAACATTATTTTTGCATGGCACCAAGGACTCTGCGAAATGTCCATTGTCCAATTGGGAAGAAAACCCATGCTGTCTGTATATTTGAAGGTTTTACTCTCTATATAGAAAGGAACAGAAGTAAAATGTGCTGTTCTAAACTGTCCTGTGCAAACAGGATCCAGAATTTGCTGGTTTGAGCTTTGACTTATAACAGTAAATCAAGATTCACTGTTGGAATGGCTACATTAGAAAGGGGATTTTTATTTTTATTCCTTCCTACCTGCCGCCATCCCTTGTAAGGATACATATGCTTGTGTTCTGTGCTTCTGACCAAAGACACAAGGTCAGTTACCTTCCACCTGTCCTGTGAGTTCAAATGAAATTTGCTTTATGGCTGGGAAAGAATAGTATGTTTATGCTAGCAAGGGCTAATTCCAGAGTAATCTTGGAGCAATATTGGAAGATGTTTAGGAAATCAAAGCCAAGTGGCGTAAAATCAGATCTAATTTGAGATCCTGGCAATAGCCTTGTGAAAGAGTCAAATCTTGTAGTTACTGAGTGCTTAAACAAAAACATTAGTTTTAAAGCTTTCTATTGATGTACCTGATCTTGGTTGTCTTGTTTCTACATTTCTGCATTGATCTGTCACAGCATAAATCATCACTATATCTATTGAAGCTCTATTCTGTGTCTTCTGACGCTTTTTCAGTTCTGAGGAGTTAGTATAATTTGAAGCATATATTACATGGGTGACCATCTTTTCCTCAGTCAGAACACAGTTGAATCAGCTTCCTTCTGTGTGTCCAGGATAACCTTGTTTTGTTTTTTGTAATGTTTTTAGTACAACTCTAGACTCAACAATCTGGACTTGAAGGAAGTAGAGCAGATAAAATTGTTTGGGCTCTTATAAGAGGAGGAGAAATTCTCTGCTGAATACTGACATCCAACCTAAACACTAGGTTATTCTGAGCACTTGCACAGAAAGGAAGAGGGAAGTGATGTAAAACCTTTTTTTCAAATTGAATATTATGGTTCTCCCACGTGACTTGATGTATGACATGCACATCTTAAGATTCCTACATTAGTCCCAGTTATCTAGACTGGAAAACAGAACATGTAGTTAGGATTATGTTGCTGAGTGCAACTAAAAGTTGCATGTGAGGTTCAGTTGCCAAGCACAGGGCTGGAAGAAGTTTTAAGGCAGGGAAAGCAGAAAATCTACAAACTGGTGAGGAATATCTTGCTGCAGTTGAGGGAAGTGGATGTGAAAGTGGCTGGATGACCATGGGTTCTTTGAGATAAAATGATTCCCAGCTGGACAGCTAGATTTTGATAGATTTGAAGATGCACAAATTATCCAAACATTCCTGATGACCATGAGTAGAAGTTGCCTGTATATGTAGGGAAGTTCTTACACTTTTCAATCCATTTTCAGATATGTCAGTTTTTGGCCCTGTCTCTGAGCACTTGCATGTCTGTGCTTTAGGGCTATTAGTGTAAGTAGCTTTATCCATTTGTGAAACATCTTGCAGAATCTGTCCCTATGGAAACAGTAAAGATTTAAGCCACTTTTCAAGGTGTCATCGATTAATTCTGAGTGTGGCTTGTCCTTTTCTTGCTGGGGACTAATGATACAGAAGAATATTTATTTGGTGAGTTGTGGTTGTGTTTTCTAACTTGTGGCCTTAAATTTTGCTGAAACCTGCTATATTAAATTCCAGTTCTTTCCTTATTGACAGCTGTAATATTGGATGAATGAAGGAAATAGTGGTGAGCCGGTACTCAAAAATATCCAATGAAAGTTAAAACAGCAGTGTTTAAAAATCCTACATCTTCCAAAATATTCTAGGCATATTCTGGGGACATAAGACAGATTTCATCTGTAAGTGAGTTAAGGATAAGGTGAACTGATTTCCATGAAACTGAAAATGGGAAATGACTGTCCAGCCTGTTCTATTGCACAACATAACCATTGAGAATAGGATGGGAAGGTATTTCCTGAAATGTGTAGTGAATTCACTACCGCCTTCTCCATTGGTACTAGCCAACAGAAACTGCAGGGGCAGCGGATGCCTTCTGGGTTTAGTTACGTTGAAAAAAGTGGTGTTTTTTTCCTGCTTGCTTGTATGTTTGCCCACTTTGCTCACCAGACGGCAGTGATGCCCGCAGAGAAGCCCTGTTCCAAAGACTGTGTGTGTATATACATACATGAACAGATAGAGGAAGAGCGAGTCTCCTATATATGCACTCTGTGAAGTCCACAAGCTGTGCAAACCCACTCTTGCTAGATCAGAAAATGCATGCAAAATAAGTCTGACTTACTGAATGAAATTCTTTTTTTTTTCTGTTTGGGTTCCTGCAGGTCAGAACTCTTCAGAATATATCTTCAGGTGTTAACAGCCACACAGTTAACTTTAGCAGTAGATTTAAAACAAATAACCTGTTACGCCTTCTGCAGTGACCAAGTGAGAAGGTGAGGCTTTACACAGAGCAACAACGTCAATTTGCTGCTTCCACTGGTATAAAATGCTTTAAGGGCAAGAGGCTTAGCAGTGGACTGTAAGTGGTTCAGTGGTGGTAGTAATTACAGATCCATTTCTACATAAGATGAGCAAGGAAGAGGGAACTTGACTAAGGTACTCTGTGACCCCACTTGCCAAAGACGCACGTTTGCCCAGAGAGGCAGAATTACCTTTGGAACTGCCTGCACTTGGCCATGGGTATTCCATGCCTGAGCAGGCCCAAACTGTCCTGTGCAAATGCAGATTTCATCCTTCCCATTTGTTTGATTGCTTGGTAAAGTGTTTCTGGTTTGTCCCATTAGAAGTTTTGGAAAAACAATGTGTTTTTCTTCCAGAGGGAAAGATTCAAAATTTTAGTTCCCTGCCATGCAAAGGTCAAGTCTTTGAAGTGTCTCAGTTTGCTCAGGTCTGGTATCCAAGGAGTTAGATAGGAGCAGTCTTGGCATGGAAAACTAGCTGGGTACCTAGCAGCCACAAACCAGGCTTTTCTTAGCCTTAATTGTGTATTGCATGGAGTTGGATAAACTGTTTCCAGTTACAGACCTGTTCCTGCTGGCCTTTTGCTACTGTAGCTAATGAATGACTGGATATTGATAATGTACATGTAGAAAAGACAACTCAGGCTGAAGGATTTCAATGCGTCTTACAAATGAGCCCATAAAGCTGCAATTACGAATTGTTTTACGGTCTGAAACTCAGCTTTAGAAGGGTATCAGCTAGCAAACCATAACCACTGCAGAGAGAAAGAACAGTAGCAAAGAGCCACCAATAAGCAAAGTAGGGAAGGAAATCTGACTACAAAGGGTCTCCTCATTGTTATTGTTGTAATTATGTATTAATAGCCGGACTTCAAATGTGCAGTTTTTCAAGGATGTGAGTTGCTTTGCAGCTCAGTTTTTGAAAGCACCTGCATTGCAGGCACAAGGCTGTGAGCTTTCTGCTGTGTGCGAGCAGGTCTGGCGCAGGAGCAAGGGGTCTGAATGTACCCACTGCTGCAGCCAGCAGTTCCAGTCTGCCCTGCAGCTTGCTTCCTGTGTGTCTCTATGCTTAGGAAGTACATTGTACGGCTCTCCTTTCTCTCTGGTAGCTGGAAATTTCCCTGGGGTTACTTGCCTCTTAAGAGAACAGTACAGTAACAGAACAGTAATTTCCTATAATTTAAACAAGAGGTCTTGTGTGTTAATATGGCTGTTGTTCAAATAAAGGTGCAGAGCTGCAGAGACGAAAGTTACAGAAGTGCCTGAGTTAAGTTTTTATATAATGTCGATTACTATGATGCATAAAGTGACGCTCCCATATGTACAGGCACCTCATCAGAGCAGATGGTCCTTGATGGTGGAAGGCTTTCCAGCCCATTAAAAAATGTTTTTTCTAGTATGTCATTCTGGCTGTTCTCCCTGGGAGCCTGCATTTGGCGGCTAACCAAACCGAAGGCCAGCACAGGTATCCTGCTGTGCGTGTGTTTAATTCTGTCCTCCTCCTCGCCATCTGAAGTTTGTGCATGTTTACTTTCTCTTCCTGAGCAGCCATGTATCTGTATACCCTGTTTACTCTTTGAAAAAAAATTACACTGGCAGAGTGTCAGCAAGACTCAGTGGTTTCTTCAAACTGGTGTGATTGTTGGGACAAGCTGCATTTTGGTGGGGTGCAGCATGCTGTCCCTGATGCTAAGGACCTCTGTTGGCCTCATCTCTGAATTTGGTAGAGAGATGATAGGAATGGCTTTGCTCTGCCTCCTCCTTGTTTTATCTCTGTGGACTTCTTTTCTGGGGACAGGAGCAGGGACCAGCCCTCATGCTGAGCGGCTTGCTTAGTCTCTTTTCTGGCTGGCTGTCTCACGACAGGCTGGGAAGGTGAGGAAAGCGTCTTGGGTATTCCCCTTCATTCATGCACTGATATCTGGGCTGGCTGCTGCAGGTCTCAACCCTTCTTGCAGAGTTAGTGAGAGGCAGAGTTCAGAGATTTGATTCAGTATGGATAACCAGGCAGCTGAATGATTTTTTATTTATTTTTTTTTTCCTGTTAAAAGTAGAAGCTGCTCCAGTGCAGTGGTATCCCATTATCACTGCTGCAAGCTATAATGTGTCATATGTTACAGTATGTAAATGTTCTTCAGACCTCATCTATTGAAAAACTTCATAGATCTGAGGAATTTGTTAGAAAACTGATTGCCTTCAAAAGGCTGTAACTAATTCTTGTAGTACTCAGGATTTTTTAGTGCTGTCACATTGGGTGGAGCTGGAACCAGCAAACGCAGAATTGTGAGAAATGGGTCATGGGAGGGATGTTGGTGGGAGTGTGTCTAGGTCTGTCCAAGCTGCACACTCATCAGATGTGGAGATTCTGGGTCATGCAAAACACTTTTCCAGCTTCTACAGATTTGCCAGCTCCAGTCATTGGAGGAACATCACATGCCTGGGATCTGTAGCTGAAAACGGGCAGGGTTTTGTTGTTAGTATGCAGAACCCTACTTGGGCTTGAAAGTGTAATGTTGTGCTGTTTTCAACTATTATTAGTAGTAATTTTTTTTACGATCTCATTGTGGTATAGTATTAGAAACTGCTTTTTGTGTCCCAGTGGGGATCTGAAAGAAGAGACCAGTAACACAGAGCAATTAGGATTTTCCAAGAGAGGTTGTGTTTCCACCTAAAAGCAGTACTGTGGGGTCTGGTATGCTGGGCTGAGGCGGTGGTGGTGAGGACAGAGGTTACACATAATTCATTGCCCTCTCTGAGTATGAGGAAAAGAAGAGTGCAGCCTCACGCTCACTGAGTCACCCAGGAGCAGACGACAGTCGTGCCATTCAGCGAGGGAACAACAGCTCCTGAAACCCAATTACAGCTGCAGTTTCCATCATAATTCCCATTCTGATTTCCGCTGTGTGACTGAGTCAGAGCTGGGCCTGCGGAGAAGGCATACAGCCCTCCTTGTACAGGTCCCATGGAGACCTCCGTCAGGTCCACACAAGGTAAAATCTTTAGTCCTCCTTAAACAGACCATCGTACTAAGTTGCAGAGATGCCGGCTGTTGAAAGTAGATGAGTCAAGACCACTTAGAGTGTCTTTAGTTGACTAAAGAGGCATCACAGGCAAAAATAGAGAAGGGGGGGGTGGGGTGGCAAAAATCTGCGTAGGGTCACAGGGTGTCTGTGTGTCAGTTGGTGGCCGTCTCCTACCTGTGCAGCAGGAGAGGAGACCCTTGTCCCAAGGGCACGATCAAGTTGCTGCTGCGTGTGTAGGGTCCCTGGCAGAGGTGCACGGTAGTGCTGTGACAAACCACAGTGCGTGGCGCCGGTTGTTTCGTACCCCGGAGAGAGTGCGGACCCTGCTCCGTAGCACCAACAGTGGCAAGCACGGTGAAACAGTTAACGGAGGGTCTCCAGGCGCTGTCAGGGCAGCGGGTGCCGCGTCGCTGGGATTTCCAGAGACGTCTGGGAAGGGAGCCGGATTCCTCCCCGGCGCAGCAGCAGTGCCGCTGGCGCGCTCCAGAGCTGCCAGCTGCCAATGAAATCTGAGAGCCGGGGCTGCGTCTGAGGGCTGGCCCTGGAGGCCGTTCCAGACTCTCGCACCGTATATTTACACATTCATGCACACAGAGCCGCTCTTTCTAACTTCTTGGGCTGCTCCTCGCGTGGTGGCTGGGATTTCTTGAGGACGTACGGTGGGAGCGCGGAGCTCCCGTGTAGGTGGTGGTAGCCCTGTGTGTGCACAGATCGTCTGAGCGGTTGAGAGAGGGGGAAGGAAAAGAAACTTCTAAGTGCAGTCAGGCTGAAACAAGCTGTCACTGTTTCCGACTTTGTCTTGAGAAGCCACCGCGTTTATGGGCAAGAATATTGACCCTGCTTGCAGAAGGTAGGAGTCCTGGTCCGGGGCAGTTTTGGAGCTCTCGCTGGACTGGGTCAGCGCTGCAGCTAAAACCAGGGTAGGTAGCACTGAGGCAATTTTTATCTCGGTGAAAAAACCGTGTGGTCTTTGCAGGACAAATAATTGCTGCAGACCAGGAAGCGGTGGCAGCAGCTGTCTGTGTGTGTTACGGCTGTTCTTGTCTGCCGGGGTGTGTGTGTGGAGGCATCTTTAAGTGTTCTTGTGTGCTGTTATTTCTTAACAATGTTAAATACTTCATAACAGGATTCCTTTTTGTTAGTTTCAGGGGTACAAGCAGAGTATGTGTCATCTGACTACTTGTTGGCTTAAATATAAGTAAAAGCCCTTTGTGCTTTCTGCAATCTCCATGTTAATGCTCATCTTTGGATTTGTGATGGTTGTCTTAAAATCTTCCTCCTACACAAATATCTGTAGCAGGCTTTCAGAGATAAGGTCCTCACTGGGACAGACTTTACAATAAGGACTTTGATTGTAATCACAAAAGAGTTAGGGAATCTTCAGTGGATTTTTAGAGCTACTGAGTGGATTTCTTCTTAAGGTAAGGGAGTAATTGTCTTCTCTTTTTTCCCTCCATTGGGCTTGTATGGAATATTTATCTTTCTATCTTTCTTAGCAGTGACATGCATGTATGTTGTCAGTTTGGGGGTTCTCCTCTTTCAGCAGAGTGGAGAGTAGTAAATAATTCATGTTTGATGATGTTAGAAACATTTTTGCAACAGATGACTGGAAATAAACAGCAGGGTTTTTTTAGGTCCTGTATAGGTAGAAATAAGGAACCAAAGTAATCCCCCGTGTAGCATAGTGACTTCATAACACTGAATTTGTCTAATATTAATCTGAATTCTGTTTGTGTTAAGTAGCATGGTTGCTGGAAGAGGGTGATAACTCTTATTAGATCAGCAGGTATTAAGATGCTGTTAGGTTAAGTTTTTCTGTTGCAGAGTAGTTCTGTACCTGGAAGGTGACAATAACTTCTGTACATTCAGGGGAAAAGGATCCCCCGTGAGGTAAGAATTAAGGGAGGGGGATTTATCAATACAGGGGGCAAAGCATCTTGTCCTAGCTAAAAATCATTTAAGTGGCATCTCATACTCACAGAAGGCATGCAGAGTTACAAGCAGAGGTAGAGAGAAGGAAGGACTGAGAGTCAAGTTCTTGTTTCCAGTCCCATGGAATTTTCATGTTGTGGCAGGTTTTGTTATTGCAAAATGCATCTTCTAGTACGTGATACAGTGACTTGTGTTAAAAATAAATGTGCTTAGAACTCATGTTTCTTTGTGCATAGTGTCTAAATTTATTTGTCTGCCTCTTCTTTCACTGTTGTCCTGTCTCTCAGCTGCTTTTTTCTTCTCTCATTCTTTACTTGGCTTTCATACTTTAATGAAATTAGATAGGTTTAGTTAGGAATAAATAGTGTGCACATCCAAAAAAAAAAAAAAGCCCCACAGTAAGTAAAAAATGAAAAGATGGAATTTAGAAAGCTAGAAATGAAGATCCCTTAAAGGAAATTGCCTCACAAGTAATAGTTTGAACTCCTGATAAGGTCATGTCTTCAGAAGTAACTAGAATAGAAAACCCCGGCGAGCTCCATGTGCAGCTATAGCACACAGGCATGTCTCAGGACCTTTTCATCTCTTGCTGCTTGATTCAATATCTGATTATTTTAAACACACCAGGTGGAGAAAAAAAAAAAGGGAGTTGAAATTCACGGTGGGTAGCTTGAAGTGATATGCATCCTATTACCTTTAGCTGTCTTCTCTGCAGGGTGTTTGGTGTTTATTGTGACCTGATGGCTTTTGGAAGTATCCTTTATTCCTGGAGCTATTAGTTACTGGCTCTATCTATATTTGGCAGAGGGAATGATATGATTTTTTTTAAAATAACCTGCTGGAACAGAATGCGACATTTTATCATATTGGGGTGGCTTTTGTGTTGTAAACTGTCTTGCAGGTGAATGAACTGTACGTTAGCTTTCAGCCAGGAAGAAAAAGAAAAAGTTGTCTTCTCTTGGCATTCTAAAACAAGAAAAACACTCAAGGAGAATATCTGGTATAGGTTTTCTTCGTTCACTGTCTGAAACTTGGCTTTCTGCAATGTTGAGGACTCTAGGTAAGATGAGTGGCTGATATTGTCGGACAATAAGGAAACACACAACTTTCATGAAACTTGTTACTCCACTGCCAGTCTTGAGAGGAATAGAAACTTAAAAAGACAATAGAGGCCAAAGTTCCAGCTTAGATTCTCTTCCTACATGTAAGACTGCAGAAAGTACTAGGGGTAAGATTTGGTCTATGTTAGTTTCTATTATTATGCTAAAAGCAAGGATTTCAAGTTAGAATTGTTTTTTATAGTTGTTGCCTGCATTTATTTAGAAAACCTTGATTAGGTTGCTTTTTTTTAATTGGGGGAGAAAAGGTGGCTCAGTTCTATAGCACTCAAAAGGGTATGAAAATACCAGACATGTCAAAGATGGGTGTACTTTAGCTTCAGCAGCATAGCAGACATCAACAAGCCCTGTGTTGAGACAGATAAAGACTCTTCATCTGCAGAGATGTAATCAAATGATGCTGAAATCCCAGCCTTATAGCAGCAGGGAGGGCGTACAGCCTTCGGTGGCAGCGGTGCTGTGGGAGCCAGGAGAGGCTGCCTTGCCAGGGCACTGTGCATGAGCTCCCAGAAGCAGCTGGATGGTGTTAGGAAGCAGCTCGCTTTGGTCCCTGCGGTGTCTCAACCTCAGTAGAACAGCCAGCAGCTGATGCCTCCCAAGACTCCTGGTTTTGTCGTCTTTGCTTTCAATAGGTACCCCCAGGATGTGCCTACAAGCCAGCTGTGGCAGCCAGTCTGTAGGTGACTGATCGTGGTGTGAGGAGCTGCATGCTGAGAAACTTCTTCCTATTCTGCAGCTTCTTGTACATTTCCTGACTCTTTCCTTCTACTTCACCATTTTGCCAGTTACACTTGGGTGATCAAAGTGTGGATGGTAAGGACTGGAGTGAAGCTGTAAATTTATTTTGTATTTAATTGATTATGAATCCAAAATGAACCATAAGGGTCCTTGATTAGCTCCCATTATAAGTTAGATCATTTATTTTCAAAAAATATCCTGTTTTGCTAACAGAAAGTCACTTGATAGACTCTTAATGCTCTGCAATATATTCATTTGGTGTAATTATCAGTCTTAAATTATGTGCTTTAATGCTTGTTTTATTTGACTGTCTTTAACTACCAGCTTTGTTAGCTCTGGTTCTTATTAGCTCTTTGTATGTTTAATAGCCTTCTCTATCCAAATTTCTGCTCCCTCTAGAGTTACTATCTTATTCTTTACCTTCTCTTTGTAAAAGTGGAAAACAGATTTCCTTCATTACGTTCTCCCGTTCTTTAATTATTCCAACCTTTTTAAAATGGTTTCCAGTTTTCCAGAATGCTTCTAGATGTTTGAATACGAGCGCTGGAGGTAATACTTAGGGCGAGGTCCTGTGAAATCCAGAGACACAATGATCTTCATACTTTCTTTTTCCTTGTTAAATAGTCTTGTGATGACAGTAGAGATGGGGCTGTTGTGTTGAACAGGGACCTTGGTTTTTCCTTCAGGAGGATGCTCTCAGGTATTGTCAGTTCTTCACAACTTGTGTGTCTGTTGAGCAAGAACACACAGGCTGGTGCACAGACAGCTGTCTGTCAGTCACCTTTCCTCTTTGTAATTAACGGCTTCCTTGGTTCTTGTCACCTGCACAGTTTTTCAGTCATGATTTTTTTTTTTTCCTTTTTTCTTCCAAGTCATTGGCTAAACTGCAAAGTAAGATAGTTCCCCTGAGACTAGAAACCACCTGCAGTATGATGCTTTTTTGTTTACGGTCATGGTTTTTGACTTATGTGTTAACTGTTTGAATTAATTTTGTCTGCCTGGCTCAGCTCTTGTTTCATTGGGCTTTCCTAATGAAAACATCATGCTCCACCAAGCCAGAGGCCTTGAAGGAGCACACGAGCTCAGTGCTTTTAACAAACTTCTGTTGTTTACTGTTGTACTGGTTAGTTTGGAGGGGCTTTCATGCTCTATGGCTCAATGAGACAAACTTCAGCAACACGTGTTGAATTCCTTGGCAATGTTTATATAGTTTCTTGTCACGAAATACCTTTCATTTTCCTATATTTAGTTCTGTGCAATTTTGTGTAATAGCAATTATGATTAGTAGCTCTTTAGCGAAGACATTTTTCATGTCTGTTACTCCAAGAAGTAACTGGTGTGTTCCTGTCGTCCTTTTCCCACATCTGCCTTTGCTTTTAGAGCAGCTTAAATTTTAACTGGACTGGTGTTCTTGGCCTGCCAAATTGAACAATCATGAAGTGTTATAAAAAGTAAAATGCAAAAACGCAGCAATTTGCCTGTATCTGGGGGGCAGTAAGATCCCTCTAGATGTCACCAGTTGGGAGAACCAAACATGCTTTTTCCTGGGTTAGTGTGGTCTGGGCCAAAATGTGTTGGCTATTTCCACATTTTATGCTACTTCTCTGTTTTGCAAGGAGGTAACGTGCTCCTTCAGTAGGCAGAGAAAGTAGCCTTCCAGTTAATCCTTACTCAAACGACCCAACCTCAGCTCCAGTGGCAGCATCCTGGATTTTCCATGAACTGCCTTTCTAGCTGTTTCTTTAACCTCCCCCAGCTACCACATCCTCTGTTGTGAGAAGAAAAATGTGAAGAAGGATAGAGGTGACACAAGGGGAGTCCCTTGCTACCAAAAAGTGCTAGTAGTTTGCAGCTTAAGCTGGAAAAATTTTTAAAAAGGGTGACAAGAACGGTCAAGGACACAGCACAGCTTCTGTCAAAGAAACAGTGAAGCAGGAAGGAACTTTTCAGCCTAGAGATGAGATGACTGTGAAAACGGCATTAACGAGTGGCAGGGAAAGGGTGAGCAAAGGCCAATTCTTCCCTTATTTTCCAGTACAGGTGTATCCAGGAGTGACAATGGCAGGCTCAAAACAAATGAAAGGAGGTAGTACTGTGCATAAGATGTAAATAAGGTGTAAATAAGGTGTAATTAAGATGCACAAGTACTTGCCAGAAAATGTTGTGGTTAGTAAAGGGGAAAAAACAGTTTTAAGGGGTAGCTAGCAGAAAATATTGTTGCTTGCTTGTCTTAATTATCCTGCTTGTCCCTGAGGTTTTACTTTAGTCACAGTTGGAGACGGGATGCTGGGCTGGGTGGACTCTTTCCATCCCATTGTAGCCATCCATTTGTTCAGTTTTGACCCTCTTTTGTTTGGATTTTACTTATGTAGGGGAAAAAAAAAAAACTATCCAATACTCTGTGGCTTGATGGAAAGGAGCTGAATGAACACAGCAGACCATTGCTCTACGTGAAGGCTTGCCTTCTTCAGTTGGAAATGTGTAGACATAAGGAAGGATAAGAGCTGATGTTGCAAAGCAAGTTGTGGTGAATCTTTGTGCTTTTGATTTTTAAAGATCACAACCTTGTTTCCACGTGGTGCTGTGGGGATGTGTGGGCACAATCTTACAGGATGAGTATTTAGAAAATGAATCACAAGAGTGGATCACATGAATTCAAGTGGAGCAAACCCCCTGAAGCATGCTGGAGCTTACTCAGGTAGGGAGTCTTTCTCTACATACCCTGCTTGACAGCCGGCACTGTAGAGGTGGAAAAAGAAGAAGCTGAAGTGCTACCGTGCTCTGACAATCCCAGTGTGCTAAATGACTGTTTAGCAAATGGGAGAGCACTGCAGTCAAGGGTGACTTAAAGTATGCTTAAGGCCTCTCTTGAGTTTCTTGAGAAAGAAAAATGATGCAGAGGCTGCAGACAATTAGCTTTGCTTCTCATTCTTCAAATCGTACTCTGTGGATCAGCTGGATGTGGCGACTGCCCACCACAGCCAAAATGGTTGATAATTCTTTCAGTATTTTGGGGGGAAAAAAGTTTCGGTAGATCCCTAAACCTTGAGGAACTCTGCATTCTACAATAGCTCCAAGATCTTGTTGCCACCATGGCCGTGTGTATTTAGAATTGGCTTCTTTAATTTAGTGGGAGAAATGGAGTGCTAATCATATTCACCTTACCTACTTGAGCTTGGACTGGGAAATAAGAATTGCAGTTATCAATATATAGCACAGAGCATGATAAAACTCATTCTTAATTCTTCCTGTTGGAGCATAACAGATTGCTGCAATTTGAAGGCAAGTATGTGAACGCAGACGTATCTAGGAGATGAAGACAGACTTCTGGAAATCTATTTATTTAATGATATCATTGCCTAATTATCAAATTATTGTCTTGGAAAGTGTGCTGAGTAATTTGGGGTCTTAGTGTTGTTGTTGTATCTGCTTATAACTACAAACTACCTACCATGTTATTTTGATTGTCCACAAGAAGTCAGAGCAAGCAGCCTATTTGCTGTATAAGCTTTTATATGGCGGAGCCTCTAGACACTTCCTTCAAGGGTTTGGGTTTCTGGTTGTTTTCTGTGTGTGTGTGTTTGTGTGTCTCTATGGTGGGCTTGTGTTGAACTTTTACCTCTTATCCGTGATTGAGATCAAAATTGCATGTCAGATGCATGGATAGTCACTGTGGTTATCCACTACTAAGTGGTCTTGCAAAACACAAAACAAGAAATCCTGGATGCTAGAAAGAAATCTTATCTCTGGCAGTTGCAATATTTGTGCAGCTGTTCCCACAGATGTTTCTTTTTTCTTCTCTTTTTTTTTAATTTCTCCTAAGAAGCAAGCAAACTGAGGGAGAAATGTTAAAGGGCCTGCCTGGAGAAAGAGAAAACTTGCAATGCCTTTTAGTTTGGAGATAGTGATGTACCTTGTTTTAAAAGGACTGTGAATTCTTACTTTATGTTTGCAAGTACAAAGCGTGCTTAGGCTCTGTATTCAGTAGGGCTAAATGGGAGTGTCCTAAAATGTGAGCTTTGCAAATGGGCTTTGAGAGTCAGAATCTGACTGTAGTAATTTGGGATCTTAATAGCATTGCTGGAACCCAAATTATTTTGATCTCAGTAACTTCAATGTAAAATTTGCTGAGTTTAGAAGTGAATAGGAAAAGTTCTGGTCAAAAAGCTTGTTCTGACAGAATTCTGCAGTGTGGCTAAAAATTAAGTTTCAGAAGGAAAGCATAGTAGCAATGCCTCCCTTCCCCCCCGTCAATAACTGGTTTCAAGACTGGGGACTAATTTTGTTCATATGTATTACAAAATATCATTCAGCATCCACTGTGAGACAGATTTATTCACTGTTTTTAAAAAAGCAAATACAATTCCATTATATGGCAGTGGGAAGTTTTGAAGGTGCCATTTTAAATACAGTTCAAGTAAAAATTATTTAAAAGTCAATAAATTAATTGGAATGTAAAACATTATTAACATTTGATGCATGATGCTGAAACCCCTTCTCCTCCTAGGAGAGTACAGGGCTCAAACTGGAGTCAGTTAACTTCATCCTCCAGAAATGTATAATAAATTATATTTAGAAAAACATACATTTGTATAAATAGAGATCTATGTCTTGATGCCAGCAGGCTTTCTTAGGTTGGGTTTGTCTCTCAGGGGACACAACTAAGTAAGCGGCAAGAAGCTGTAAGAAGGCACGTTGTAAGTAGTGTTTTTGAGTAATGAAAACTTATGAAAAACAATATATATCTGTCCATAAGCAAAAGAGACCTGGTGCTTTTGGGTTGTTTAGTTTTCCATGTAACCTGGTATATGTGTGATGTCTGCTGCCTAGACTTAACCAGCCATGCTTCAGTCCTCTTTCTTAAGAGAAAATCAGATCTGGCTTTGTGTATTCTAGTGAAAATGAGAGACCAGCCTTAATCTCTACACATAAATATATCAGGTGGGTAAACATCAGGGAGGGAGCAGAACTATTTTGGGTGATAATGCAGGAGTAAATTGGTGTAGACTGTCCATGAGTGTGTTCGGATGAAAAAAATTTCTAGCAAAGTAATGAGTTCCTGGGTAGCCTTGGGACTGCTGGGTTGGGGGTAAAGGGAAATATTAAAATAGCTGTTTTGATGGTGCTTTTTCACTGTCTTAAAGTAACTGTGTTGCTGGCTCCCATGGGGCTTCAAAGCTGGGCTTAATGAATTGGGAGGTCCTTTCCCTTCCTGTCCTGCCTGTTTGTCCAATGTGTGGACAGTTATAAAAGAATAGTCTAGTCCCTAACCATAGAAATATTGTACATGTATTATAAGATGTGCCAGGGCAAAAATTATAATTGACAGCAAATCAACATGCTCACAGTAGGACCCTTATTATTTTCATTGTGATGATTCTGCCCTGTAATGAGCCAACTATTAATTCATTTCTGGTAACTTTACTGATTTTGAAGAATTTACTAGGTTTTAGCATTGATGTTACAAACAATTCTGGTCACTTGCCATGATGATTCAACTCCTGATTTGGTCAGCTGTTACTGGTAGGGTTTACCACATTTAGAAAGGGTTGTTGACTCTGCCCTTTGGAGTGGTCTGTGGGTCTTTGTATGGGAGTAGCCACATTAGTCCCTTCAAATGCTGCCTTCTGCCAGGCGTAAGGGGAGAGAGAAGCTTCTGGGAAGGAGCAGGGGGCAGCTGTGATGATGACTTTGTAAATTGGGGAGCTTGGCACAGTTTCTTATGCACAGCACTTAAAGTATCTTGCGGTTGGCTGTCGAGTTCTCTCTTGTTTAGTATGTGCTGAATTTCCATGTGTACCTCTTGTGCTCCTGCTGTCAGCCTGGGCTCACAAAGCTCGCAGTGCTCTCGGCTGGCACCAGGAAAGGACTAAAGCAGCTGGTTGAGTGTGAACCACATGGCACATTCAGTGTCAAGACTATTTATCACATAATGAGATTAAGCCATCGTGCAGCACTGCCGTACAATGCAGGCTCATGCAGCTCCCGATACCTTTCCTTGGCAACTGGAAAAGTGCAGAACAGGAGTTCGGCATAGGGGTGATCCTCTGCTAGCATTAGAAATAAAATACTAAATGTTGAGACTCCCTTCAGATGTTTGCATGTTATTTGATGGTGTTGGTCCTGGGACACTGCTTTGGAGATCTTCATCTCCCAGCATGAACAAGAAGGCTGTGAAACGTGAGTTTTATCATTTCTTACTTTCATAGGGACTACTAGAAAATGGTATCTTAGCCAGAAGGACATATTAGTTATTGTTAGTCTATATATGACTATGCAGTAAGTATTTTGCACCTTACTTAGGTGTCCAGTAAGTAATGATAAATTACTGTACAATACCTGGTGGAAATAAATACCTAGTAAAGGAAATAATTTCTAGTCTGTGCTGTTATACCAAATGCTGAATGAACCCAGGACAATGAAATAATAAAGAAAAGGTCACGCTACTACAGTGGCGGGGGAAAAACTGGAATAATGGGATACAAGTAGAGCTACTGAGAGATTTCAGAGTGACATGCCTTTGCGTTATTTCAGTTTCTTTTCTGAGGATGTGAAAAACAGGCAGTTATCACTGAGGTGTTGCTGTGGACAGGTAGGTATGACAGGGAGTAGATCCGATTTCACTTGCAGACTGATTGCCTGATAGTGCTGCTGGACTGCTAAATTTTAGACAGAGCGATTGGGATGTGTTGATAGATGTGGAAATGTGGCATGAGGACCTAATTATTTCTCAAATGACTAGTCAGAAAATTTTTGCTTTTTTTGCCTCAGAGTTCATGAAAAGTTTTCACCTGCCATTTAGTTCTCATATAAGTCATTATTACCTTGAGACAAGAAGGATCCTTAGGTTTCTGCTTTGAAAATACAGAGCTGCTTATGTCTGCTCTGGCAAGGGCAGGGCTGTGCTGCTGGGCTGTGCACCAAGCCTCCAGCCTTGCTGGAGGGGAAAGGAAGGTTCTGCGTAGAAGCATTCGTAGTTCATAACAGATGTTTTGTAGGAGGTGATGCTGCTCAAAACACACAGCTGGGCTGTAAGCCCATGGTGTCCCATGAGCTTAGACTTCTGAGGAAAAGTTAACTTTGGTAACTTTGCTCACCATTGTGGCATTGTGACATACATCGTTAAGGAGCTGAATACCCTCCTCTGCTTTATAGCTGCAGTGTCTTAGGCTGGTGGGATTGTCTGGGTATAGACAAAACCAAAATTGAGTGTCTGGGGCCTGTGATACCACTCAGTTATGAAGATACTTTAAGTTAGGTCATACTTATTTTCTAATGCCATAAAATATCCAACAAATCTCCATACAATATGGCTCTTAGGGGAAAAACAGTATGGTAGCTGTGATAACATTTTTTCACTCAGTGGTCTGATTTTTGAGCTGCAGGAACATTCCTCCTCTTTTTGTACTTTCTTCTTGGAGAAAAAGTTTAGCATTTTCTTCTGAATCTTGGAGGTGCCACATGATGGACTACTTTGTGTGTGTGACCAGTCAGTGGGCTGTTCAGTTTCCTCTGTCACATACCTTAAATAGAAAGCTCTAATGTGAATATAGTGTCACGTAGCTTACTGATTCATAGCCTCATTGCTCCTTTCCTCCCTAGCTGGGGATCAGAGGTCCATTGTGAGATACAGTTTGTATGCATCTTATTCAAAGTAGTCTTGAAGTACTCAAAAAATCCCGTGATACTTCCTGTTAAATCTACACCTTTCTCTCATGGAAAACTTCTCTTTGCATGTTACTGAGTTTTTTGAAGTCCTGGTCTTTAATATTTGTAGTGCGCACCTCGCCTACATCTTTATGTATTGAAAGACAGTGTTTGTTTTCCATTTTCAGTTCTCTAACTTATTAAGTCTGGGATGGAAAGGCAGATAAGATAAAAAAGAAACCTATTTTACTTGAAGAATGGTCCCTGTCTGCCCATTTTTGTTGTTATGGCATGCTCACATAAAAGGTGGACCATTAACAAAATCTTCTGCTGAAGGAACATTTAGTAATATCAGCAAGGTAAGGTAGTCTGGGATTTCCAGAAAGAACTGCTCTTCTGCCCATCTCTTCTACCTATGTAGAATTTCTGCTATTTAGAAATTGTGACTTGCAGTGCCTACAGCTGAAAGTCTTGCATTTACCCGCCCCAGTGCTTTTGAGAAAAAGTAAATAAGTAAGATAGAATAGGTTTTCTTTTATATCCCTAGATAAGATTTGTTCTTGCCTTTGATCCACCCTTTCATGATTTCAAGCAGTGAAGAGGTAATGTTGCCCTGGAGAATAACCAAAGGTATTAGGGAATTGCCTGGAAGCATAGAAACCAAATAGCAAGCATGTCTAAAATCTCTCTGTACTGGGAGATTACTGACAGTTTCAGTCAGTATGTGTTGAATATTGGCTGTGGTATGACAGTACAGCTGAAAGGATGCATGCAGACTTATGGATGCTAACTTGAACAATATTAAGTGTGGAGCTGGTGGTAGCAAGGTCCTTTTTAGATTAGTGTGAAGTTAATGTCTGTGCTTAAAAAATAGGATGAAAAATTGAGCTCAGGAACGAGCTGTGTGTACTGCTGGAGGTCTGGAAAAAGTAGATTTTTTTGTGTGTGTGTGTGTTTTCAGAAGCACACAGAAGCACAGGTTTTTGGCATCTGCTATAGATGACTAGCAATGAAAGGGTTGAAGTCTTATCGCAAAAACAAAAAGATGATTTATTGGAAATGTCAAGAAATAAATCACGGAGCCTAATAGGCCTGTTAAACAATCTTCTTGGTCTGGGTATGTTTAAAAGCAAGGAGGCTCGAATGGTTCTTCTAGTTTATAAACTTGGATGCCTAGACAGATTGCTTGGAAACTGATATGAGCAAATAGTTCGTTCTGAGACTCATTGAAAGTGGAACAAAAAGAAACTGTGTTTTTTGGCTAGCCCGTCATTTGCAGAATTTTTGAGGCTAATAAGGTAGGAAAAAGTAAAGTAGTGTGGAAATCGTGACATGATCCTGTAATTTCTCCTCCTTTAACCGGCCTATTAAAATTTTACAGAGCTCTTCAGAGAGTGTTTTTAAGCTGCAACTTGTCATATTTTTGGTGGTGGTGGTGCTGAAACACCTCGCAGAAAGACTGGGTATTTCAGCTGAAAGCTTATGTGAAAATATATTAGTTTTGACCAAGTTGTCATCAAAAGGTCACTGAATTCCAAGATGGTGTTTGTGAGTCAGAAGATACTCATTTGCCATCCTGGGACAAAAGAGCACAGGGTAAAATTGCTGTTAGGTTGGAGTGATCTGAATATTTTTGTTTAATATTACGGAATTTTTACTGACCCTGTTTAATATATATATATATATATGTTATGTCATATAGTGTAATAAAATTGTCAGTTCCATTGGTTTAAATTACATTTGAAATGAAAAACAAATAACGCTTTACTATTAAGTAGCATCTCTCATTAAGGCCTTGGTGGTCCATTGTAACATTAGAATGGCTGATTGTTTTGGTCATGAATTTTGTGAAACAGTAAAGGAAGGTGCAGAGGTTGAAAAAATTTCTCATGGTAAGTGTTCTAGAGATGGGAGAATACTACTAAAGCTTCTGAAGTTGGAAAATGGGGAACAAAGCCTTGGTCTTAACACTTGTATGCTTAGGACAGGATTGAATTTACTTGATAAACTGATGTTGTTCAGACAAGGAGGCAGTGATTTTTCTTGCATGTTTTGTTTCTCTGTAGATGTATCAGAGCTACTTTGTCTTAGAGATCCTGAAAACATAGTCCTAGATCCATTGCTGCCAGTTTCTGCTAGTGGCATCTAGGCTTAAATTTGGACTTGTGAGTGAATTATAATGTTTTTGTTTGACTTGGCAACATTTCAACAGCTAACAAATGAACTTCAGATGTATGTGATTGATTCTTGATGCCATATCACTGTATTTTTTAGCATTACATATTTCCTTATGGACTGTCTAAAAGTGCTTAATTTTCTAGTTGTAATGTTTTTCTACCGATTTATCTTTTGTCACCCATTGGTCTGTCATATGCTATGCTAGTTTACTCTGAGAAAACCTTGTAGAATTAGCTTGATTTGCAGGGAGATAAGTGAAGGTGGCTGTCTGCAAAATGATGTGTAGAGCGGGGATCTACAAAATTCTCTGCTGAAAATGGATTGTGGGATCTGGAAAGCATATTACAGGAAAAATAAGACACTTCGGCCTGCCTCCTTGAGAAGTGCCGTTGAATTGTTTTAAACGTTGTTATTCTTGTTGTCCATACAGATGAGAAATTTAAATGGAATGATGTCATTTGCAGAGCTGGGGAAAAAAAAATCACCATGGCAGAAAATCAATAATTGCCGTGGCTCTCCCAGCTTTTGCACCACTTCACTTTACCCAAGCTGACACTTATTCAGTATATTTGCTTCTTGTTAATAGTCATGCTTTATGTCATTTAGTAGCACAAATGTGTGCCTCTACACAGCTGTTAAACTTTCTAAGGCATTTGTGAAAAGGAAATATTAAACGTGAACAGTTTGCAAATGTTCCCTTGCAAGAAAATAAATTCTCTCCATCAGTCAGGAAACAGACACCGTATTGTGCACAAACATCAAGCGCAACCAAGCAAAATACTGGGTTTTATCTTGCTGTAGAATTCAGGAAAACTTTGAATAGTTCAGGGTGGCATTTTACAAAAATGCTGCATTAATTTGAGCATTTGGGTTGGGGAAACAAAAAGTTAAATTAAGTGATTCCAAATGATCTTAAGTGTTTTAGTGCCTTGAGAATTGTCTTACATGTAATGGTGAGCTTGAAACTGCAGCTTTTTTTGAGAAATGATGAAAATGAGTCCCCCATCATTTCAGTTAGCCATCCATAATTTCATGTTCTCACTTAGGATATGTTGCAATGTTTTAAAAGCCACATAAATAGGCTTAAGCATCAGCAAATTATAGAGTATGTTATGAAAGATTCAGTCACTTCTCAGTAATTAATTTAGAGCAAAGGTCTTCAGGATAACTTTTACTTTTTTGCATAGTTATGCTAATTTTACTGTGGTTTTTTGCAGCTAAAATGGAGAAGCTGTTCCTTAGAAAAGTTTTAGTTGTTATCAAAGTACAATGAACTCTTGTAAGCTTGTGTGATGGCTGAATACAAATATGCTATAATAAGAGCAAATTTTTATCATTCTTCTTGACAGCCAGATTTTAACTGGCCCCTTTATGAGTGTGCAGGGCTGGCAAATAAAAAAAAGAAGTCCTCTGGAGACAACAGAAGACAAGCTTCCAAGTGTCTTTGTGTTTGTAACCTACCTGAGAGCTGGTTGTTATTGCAGCCTCTGTGTACAATGGACCAGAAGGAATAATACTTCATTACTGTGTGCATTCATTCAGGTAACGTACATGGCACATGTTTAACACAGGACAGGGCTCTGAGAATTCCATGGACAGGTTTAGGGTTGAATATGTTCCTCGTATGTGGTGAAATTGTGGGGCATTTCCACTGAGCATCTCATATCCTCTCTACGTAGCAGTATGTTTTGCAGTTTGCCATGTTTGCTTTCAGACAGGTTCTTAAAAATTGCCAGAGACCTCAGAAAACCCAGCAGCTGCTGTGCAGAAAACTGGGGACAATTAGGTGAGGATACTAATGTGCCTTCAGCGCTTTTTGGACTTACTGTCGTTCGGTATGTCGACCTGCTATAGAGGTTAGTGTCGGCAGCTCCACAACCCATACTATTTTACCAATATAGTTTGACACACCTTTCTTTCAAAAAAGCTATTACCGTTGGACTTAGTACTGTTGTTGTTACCCTAAGTGTTGCTGGCAATGTCTTGGCATTCTGTTTGCATGCGGGATCCGGTTCATGACCTCAAGATACATCTGCTGTGGGCTTTTGATAGCTGATGTAATTTTTCCCCAAACAAAGGCTTCCATTTCTATTGTGTTCAGTATCTCCTGAAACCAAATAAAAAGGGCAGAAAAAATATTGCTGAGAAAAATGCAACACATACCAATAAAACAAGATCAGGTAAACATAGTATAAGAAACAAGTATAAAGCCAGTAGTGAGTTGAAAACTGTGGAATGTAGTTTTATGGTTATTCCAGTTGTTTGTGTCAATCTACAAACTGAAAGAGGAAAACTTCCTGCAAACAAAGTAATGTAGTTCATGGAATAAAAATTACTTTAATTAAACAGTTAAAAATGTTTCATCATTACTGCTGTTTTGTCCATCACACATCCACAAGTTTGTTCATGTGCTTAAATCCTTGGGTTTGACCTGTACATGGTAGATGCTGTCTTAGTAAAAAACACTGTAAAAATGGGATGATTTCTTCACATACAGTGGAAATAATTAGCAGTGAGGGACACTAAGGTGTGTTTTCCTGAACTGCTGTATTTTCATAAATTCAGAACCACATTTAACATTTTGAGCTTGATGTGAAATCATGCAAACCTCAAA
The DNA here is from genome assembly GCF_000699145.1 of Aptenodytes forsteri. Classification (NCBI taxonomy): domain Eukaryota; kingdom Metazoa; phylum Chordata; class Aves; order Sphenisciformes; family Spheniscidae; genus Aptenodytes; species Aptenodytes forsteri. The sequence goes on along the minus strand of NW_008795853.1, from coordinate 1,618,561 downwards.
ACATGGGAAATCTGAAGCAACTGGTGGTAGCAACACAGAGAAATCTTTTGGCTAAACAGTAATGTAAGCATGTCTTCAGAATATTCAGTCCTCATGAACAGCTTTGGGTTTATGGAATCGTAGTCATCAGGATGATGAAGATGTTTGAATACTATTCAGAGCATCTTTTTTTAGTACAAATTTGGATGAAGGTGTAGAGCATGGAAGAAACTGAATTTGTGCCAAATGGTGTACATGCATTTCTGGCTCTGAAGAAACGGTTTGATACAGGAGTAGTCCTCACTGAACACTTGAAGGCTTTTGCTGGGCAGTGGAAAGATGGTGCTCGTTTTTGTTCTCTAAACAAGGGACTATTTACTTACTTAAGCGTGCCATGGGAAGGTAACTTTGATGGTTTATATTGCTGCCAGTGGATATTGCTGATGTACTTCCCAAGCCACTGATTTGCTTGCCTTAGTGAGCCGATGTTTATCATCTTCCCCTTTATGTTGTTGCTTTTCTTCTTGGTGTTTGCACCCTTCAAACATTTGTGGAATGTTTTGTGTTCTTTTCTTGGCTGTCACGGTGTCAGTCCAACCAAATACTCATCTTCATTCCTCTGCCTTGAATTGCCTTTGTTGTTTCCAGTGGAGAAAAATCAAACTCGGTAAACAAGCTGATGATATGTTGATATGATATATTATTTTCCATATTGAATCGGAAAGCAAGTTTGCAAATCATTTGTTATATATTACCACTGTTAGGGAACTGTAATGAAGAGAGAGATCTGTGTTTACTCTGTATTCCTTTCAGGTTATTTTTATCAGAGAAGGCAAATTGTATTTTTCAAATGTGAGGAATCTTGCAAGAAATAGGCCAGAGTTGCAGTGTCTTCTGTTTGTTCTTTGTCCATTAAATGTGATTCTTGCAGTTCTCATGAGGATCAAATTGTCTTATCAATCTTAAAGGCAGATTTCTATCCAAGAGCAACCACTTCACTGCCTTAGGATAGGAAGGAAAAATCCAGAATAGCTTTGACAAAGTTTTGTAAATTGTTCCATCACTTCTAAATTACCATTATCAAAGCCTTTTTTTCAGGGATGCTAGGACAGCTTGCTAAGGTTTTGCTTTGCAGATTCAAGCTTTAAATACTTCCTTGGGAAAAGGTTTGTTGCAGGGCTGCTTGAATGATAGGCTCATGAAAATCTGGACCATGAGGTGAATTATGCCAGGATGCTCCCCAAGTCCCAGATGTGAGATATCTTTTGGGATACCCCAGATTCCTCAGCAGTCTCTCAGGAAATGTCACACTGCTACGAGAGCTGCTTACGTCCTTCCTTCCTTACAGCAAACACGAAGTAAGATTCCCCAGTGAACCATAATAAAGATGATAAAGCAGCTTTGTTCTGGAAGACTGTGTTGAAATCTGTTCCTCTTAGAACTGGTTTTGATTTTTTTCATTCCATTGTGTGCTGTACTGCTTATCATGGGCTTTTTGGTTTTGCCAGCAGAAATTTGCCCCTTCTTCTGGGGGCATTTTTTGTATTTCTAAACTGCAATTCAAATAATTTGGGATTAGAGTTTAGCACATCTAATGCATATTTGCCAGAAAGAAGAACTGGAAGTCATGTTTAAAATACTTTGCTTTCATAATATCCAGATGTGTCTAGACTTCCTTTGTCTCTCAACTGTGGTGATGACATCTCAGTTTTCTTCTTTTCCTTTCACTGTGTTCTTCACAATTGAGTAATTCAAAGGATAAACTGTGGCTTAGTCCTCCATGTAAAGCGTGACACAGGGACGTGATCAGGTTCCCCTCAGCATCTGTTCTGAATTGAAGTGGTGTTCTGTCTGCACAGAAGAGCTATTGTTAAATGTGTGCGTCACCTTTTCATACTGTTGGATTCCTGTTTCCAGGAGTGCAACACTCCAGTTGGGTATTGTATTGAAGAGGGCTGGTCAACAACTTCCCAAAACACTTTCCCACCAGAAAGCACTTATTCATGTAATTGTAACCATTAGTGGGAGCTTATCACTTGCATGATTTTTTTTTAATTGAAATACTGCATCGCTTGATTTTGAGAGCATATTGTAAACTAGTGTCCAATATAGCAAATAATATTCTGTGTGTTGACTTTTAAGATATTAGGATGTTTCTGAAATTATAAGTTTCAATGAAAAGTAGGAGTCATTCAAGTTTGAGATGAGAAAATATTTAGAAAGGTGGTGATGGGGTTCTTGAGAATGTGAAGTCTAGGGTTCAGTACTGTCTGGTAGGAATGTGGTCATAATTGCACTTCTAACATCTTAAAATGATGCTATTCATCTTCCCAGGAGCTGTTATGCATACTTGAGCTTGTACATGGATTTGGCAGCAGATCACATACAAAGATTTATTACTAGATATCAACTTAAAGTGATCACCATGATAAATGTCTACTTCTTTGTTTATATTGTTGTTCATTCAAAATTCTATATAAATCTTGCTTCTGTAATACTGTGAAAGAGCTGCCATCTGACAGCTCTCTCTTTTTTTTTTTCCTGCCAGTATCTCATTATCTTCTAGATGCAAAGAGCTGGTTGTGATATTTTCTTCAGACTTTGAATTGTCTTTTATAATTTCTGTGTGATGGCACATTAGCTGTAGGCCCTGGATATATAGTGTCATTGATATGTTGGTCACTAGGTTCATTTGTCCCCCTGATAAAAACAGATTTCTTTGGAGGTGGTCTCATCCTCACTTTATGATGGCTTTGGGATTGAAAAGGTTATAGTCGGGCCCTAAAGTTACCACTCAGGTTGTGGTTCCCAGTTCCTTTTCTGTCCTCATACTCTGGTTATATTGTGCGGAATCAGTGGTCCAGAGCAAATATCACTGGGGGAGTTAGATGCTTCTTTTGAATGCCTTTTTCAGATTCCTTCTACAAAATAGTTGGTAAATGTTTCAGGGTTGCAAAACCAAGTGAAATGGAGAGGTTATGGCTGTACTACTTTGTGTGATCTCTTCTCTTCCTTCTGTGCATTGTTTTTCAGTGAAAACTCCTTCACAAAATACTCACAAAAAATGTGGACCTCTGTTGCACCATTTTCTGCAAAGATTTGTGTACCCATGGCTGTCGTAGATATTGTCAGCCTTGTTACAGGACCAGCAAATCAAAATGCCCTCTTGGTACAGCAGACAGGTCTTTTTCGCTTGCCAAAAATGTGCATTCTTAGGTCATTACCCTTCTTGGCGAAAAATGAACCATTTCGTATGGACAGGAGCATTTTCTTACACCGTTCTTTACAGTGTGCAGGTCTGTTTAGGAAGGGGAGGGACAGTAGGTGGAGATTGGTTTTAGCTTCTCCGCTGCCATTTGAGAGACGCAAGTGGAGTTTTTCAGGACTGCCTTTGCCCTACCTCCCTTGTATTTCTCAACTGTTGAACCAGGTGTAGAGCTGTTAAAGGCTCAACACGGCTGCACAGCTGTGCCAGTGTTATGCTTGGATCACCTATATGGGTGTTTGTGCAGGAAAAGCTGTGTCACTGAGCTGGATAAAAGTAGTAGTAACTAAATCATTGCCTAGTAAATTCCTGGGAACGTGTTTTGCTTGTCCCAAAATATTTACAAAGGGAATGTTCATTTGCCCATTTTGAGCAGAAGAAGATAAATTGAGGTAAATTTACAAAAGTACTGTTTAAAGAGGGGGCAGAGGGAAAGGAGATGGTTTAAAATCAATCGTTTTAACATACACACTCCTCCTCCACCTGCAGTTCTTTGGATCCAGAAAATGAACTCAGGCCTCTCTCCCATTCATACTAGTTATTCAAAATATGAAGCTTTATAGGTTGTTCAACAAGCTTTAAAGAACAATGTGAATTGTTGCAAGTGAAATTTTTCAATTATTTGCTTAGTGAGTAACAGTACAAGACATGTCAGATTTCTTAAAAAATTAAAACTACTTACTGGATCTTGTCTCATTCTTCCAAAAGAAAACATTAGTTGGTGTGATCCTTAGGGATAACTTTGGTGCAATCTAAAGTGATCTGATAACAGTGATTAAAATTAAGTAGAAGTAGTTCTCTTGGTGATTTAGCTCTATATATCTTGCACTTAGCTTTAAAACTGGCTGTATCCTTCAGCCAGTCACAGTAATTAATAATTTTGAAAAATATGGGCTGTACAGGATTTTGGATGTTCAGATGCTGAAAAGAATCTCATCTGCTCAGTTTTGGTGAAAGATTAGCCAGATCCTTAATTTGTTACTGGGGAGGGTTGGATTTCAAGATCAAAAAGGTGCTGTGTCTCAGGAACTTGTTTCTCTTTAAGATTTTGCCAGAAATGGATTCCAGTATTTCCCTGTCTTGCCAACCAGTAAAGCAGCTTGCATGGTTGCGAGCTAGGTTAGCTACAAATACCTGTTTGTAATTCATCATCCGAGTTATGAATTCGGTAGGGGGGCAAACCTGAGAAAGTTAAATGATTGACCTTGTTTTGATTCATACCGGTTCCTTATGAAAATTAATTTATGTAAAATGTATGAATGAAACAAATTATAGGTTAACTGAGCTGTATTTCCTGCATAAACAATATCATTGTACTGGACCAATTAATTAACGAACTTATTTGCTGATTGCATCCTAATCTGCCCAACCTGAAGATGTTACTTGATAGACATGCCATTTTAAAGAACAGTTTCTGACACCATCTGACACTACCATCATCCCTGATCAGGTCTTATTGTTCCTTTTTTATTTTATCCATTGCAAAGTATGTAGGGCTGAGCATTGCTTTTTAATGCACTTGTAAGTTGTAGTTTGCACCTGCTTTATAGACCACAGAATGTTATAAAGTTAATCTGTCTGTTTAAAAACAGAGTATCCCAGAAACAGAGATGTAAAGCAATAACTTTTTGACCATAAGTGAAAATTTCACCTGTAGTACAACTCATGCTACTGTGGAGCATACTCTTGAAACCCTTTTGTAAAAACTCGTCTTAGAGCAACTTCCTCCCTCCACCCCAAAAAGCTAAAGCTTACCTGGGCTTAAACTGAATGTCACTTCTCATAGTACCTTGCAGGCTGGCCATCTTCTCAGAGTTTGTATTTTTGCTGGTACATGCACAAGCTTGAGCATGTGTGAGTTTCCATTGCAGCAGTTGGGTGTGCTGTCATTTGGAGAAGTAAATACTCACAGTTAAGATAGATACACTATTGATAGGACAGTGCTCTAGTTGTGCTCAATACTATAGATGATGTAAGAGTGGAACAAATATACATAAAACCCAAACAGATTTGCAATTTTCTTTTTCTGAAGCCAGCCAATACTGGTTGTACTTGCCTTCTTCATAGCAAATTTATTTCGAACACGTTCTTAATAGAGATAGTTGCAAGAACCGGCGTTCCCTGCACAGGCAAAAATCTCAAAAAAAAAAAAAAAAAAAAAAAAATCCAGTGGAAATGGTGAGTTTTGGTGAAGATTCCAGCTAAATTTATTCATATCTGTCTTGCAATTGGAGTTGCATGAAAAGGAGGAAAAGTTGACAATGCGCAGATAAGTTTTCAACAGTACTAGAACTGAAGGATTTTGGAAATAAACTTAGGCGACTTCTTCAGTAGCTATACAGAATCTGTATCAATGTGAACAGGATGTCTGTATGGCTAGATCAGTAACACTAGCCATACTACATGTTTTACTGATGTGAATAGTCCCAGTGAAGTGTATATATGTCTGATAAGAAATATTTGACTCTACTTGAACACCGAAGTGTGTGTATGCTTGGAAATGCAGTGGTAATGATTGAACTTTCAGGCTACTCACAAAATTTTTGTGGGACTTAAGCCAGAAATAGCTGCTCCTTTGGAGAAGTTTCAAACATATTCTGTGTAAGGACTAAAGCATCAACTTATAGCATGGATAGACAATTTTCTGAATAATCAGCAAGTACTAGAGAAAGGTATCACGTGAAAAATTTACATCCTATTCCCAAGTGTCAAAACTACTTACTGCAGAGCTTACAGATCAAACTAATTCCTATCAAACTATGTACCAAAGGATGGAGCTTTGGAAGGAGAATTCATTCACCATTAAATAACTTATAATGTGTAGAACTATTTTCCAAATGGGGAAAAAACCTGGGAAGCTGGGATTTAAGTGTGAGCTTTTAATGCTTTGGATTCAGTCAATGTTATGTTAATATTCGAGGACAAACTAAACATTGAGGAAGCTAAACATACACCCTGATTAAACTTGTGTTTGCTGCCTGCAACACCAATTAAAAGAACAAAGCCACCTACACATGGTGGAGGCAATGGCTTCTTTTCACAGCGATAACCGGAAGTTATGTTAGCAATGGACGTACAGAAATGTTCTTCCTATGCTGTGACTGTTCAAATAATAAAATGAGCAGGGTTTATATACTGGTGGCTGAGATTGAGGACTGCAAGTGCTTGTGCTTTCAATTTCTCTCTTGGTTAAATATCTTGTAGACTTTGGTCTGTCTTGGGGGTGTTGGGAAAGTGATGGATTTAGTCCTTTGGCCTTGGGTTTCCTGGGGCTGCCAGTACCGAGAGGTGTACATTCTTTCCCCTTTTGTCTAATTTCCTCCCTTTGAAGTGGAGATCAGGCTTCCATTGAAAGCAGAGGTTGTCCAGATACACGACACATGAACATCTGACTCTATTTGAGGGTACATGAAAGGCTTTTATTACTTTCTTTTAACATTTCTGTCTCGTAATATCATCCTAAATCACACTATGAAATGAAATCCTAGTAGTTACCGCCTCGATTCCCTGTGTGTTGTAGAAAGCTTAATGCTTTATGTACAGGATCTTTTAAGGCCTAGCTGAGATTTCAGCTGCATTGTCTTCCATATGTTTGGAAAAAAACCCTTCATCATCTGCATCTAATTTAGCAGAGAGCTGGAATGCCGGAAACATATTTTTGTTCCTGATGAAATATAACTGCAAGTACTTTGTGAGTGAAAGCATCAAATTGGAGTTGTTCCTCTATTTGTGTAAAGCGGAGAGGATTTCCAAGTTCTAGCTGCTTTTACCTATTTATAGGTTATGGTCAATATCTCTTCAGTGTGGCCTGAGCCTAGAGGGCTGCAATGACCTAATGCCAAAGTCATCAGGTCAGCCATGGCTCGACTTAGCTCTTGTTGTAGGGTAGAGGAGCCCTGCTGCTGCTCAGCTCTTGCTGTATGTATTTGTGTGATGATCTAAAGTCCTTAATGAGCCAGCTGCTCCTGTAGGTTTCTCGCACATCCTAACAAAAGACACTTGGTGATGTTTGATATCTTAATATCTTGTGCTTAGACTCTTCAGCTGGCCTTGATGCAGAAGGTAGGTAGATGATACTGCTCTATTACAATGCCTAGTCACAAATAGCAACTGAATTAACAATTTTATTTTTTGTTTCGCTGCAGCACGTGGCAAATTTCATCATCCTAAGAGGCAAAGTGAGTTGGTGCTTATAAGCATTGGTGTGTTTTGTATGTATTTCATCCAGATTCCTTTACCAGCCTATTGCCAGGGAAGGTGAAAGCCTTCCACAAACAAAATAAGTCTGACATCTGTTAGCTGTGCTTGATTGTTTTTTTCTCTCTCAATTCTGAAAATTTTATGTATAAAGCTATTTATTTCTTTGAAACTTCCAGGGCATTTGACTGTTTTGTTAGGAATAATTGAAAACAAAAAAGTGAAGAATCAGAAAAACTTTTCCAGAGCTAATGTAAAAAGAGAACTCAGGTCACAAGACAATAATCGGGCATCTGTTCTGCAAACTCCCTAAGTACAAAGTTTTTTGTGTTTTCTAGAAAACCTAATTGTTGCTGCAATGTCATCAATTATTTACACTGGCTAATCTGTTTTTTTAAAAGGTTAATTATATTTTTCCATTTGTAAAGGTTGAAATACTGTCTTGAGAACAATTGTGTCTATTGGAAGATAAGTTGAAAAATCTTACTCCATGTGCATCTGTTCTAATTAAACTTGGTTCCTAAATTTAGGTAAGTGATGAATCAAGCTGATATAAAACAGACAACTTTAAGCAAATATTACTTCCTATGGGGTTGATATATAGAAATTTTACCTTCCAACTTGGAAGAACAGAGTTAACTTTCAAATCATTATCTTATCAAGAGTAGATGAAAAAGTAAGAGTGTCGTTAGGGTTGCAGATGCAGAGAAAAGGGAAGTCAAGTATGAAGTTACTAGAAGAATAAATTAATTTAATTGCCTTACATTGGCTTTTCTGCAATGTCTGTTCTAGAGGTTGGTTGTAAGTATAATTTCTTGGGAAAAATTGTACATAACTTATAGTTTTAAAATCATAAAAGTCACAGTTGTGTTTACCCACCTCTGCTGCACTGGCTTGCATATGGAATAAACTGTCGTGCTGATTACTGTATTTCTTTTAGCAGTCACCTCATGTAATTCATACTTTCCAGAATGCACCTTATTCTGCAGAAATAAATCCTCAAACAATCTGTGCTTAGGCAAGTAAGGAGCTGCTTGAATTTGTGAGGCACTGATTTAAACTTCTGTTGGTTTCCTGCACTGATAAAACATGTTGCTTTTGAAATGCAGGATGGTGTTGGTACAGGTTATAGATAACCTGAAGGTTACAAGTGAGGGAAAAAAGGTGTCCTTTCCTTCTTTCTAAAAATAAATATCTTTGAAATTACTATTTTGACACCTGCTGTAGATAACAGAGGAAAAAAATAATTATTCTATGAAAGGAATTTGATTTTGTCCTGTTTTCCTTAACCTGTAGCCACCAAAAAGAAGGGAAAGATAAGAAGACTTACATATGCATTACTCAGGGCTACTGAAACTCCTGGAAGAGCAAAACTGCAGGAACATAAGGATGAATTGGTCCTTGAACAAAGCTTGAAACTGGATACGGTAACTACCGTGCACAAGTTGCATGAAATACAAGAAAGGAAATAAACAGTTCAGCTAATAATAAAAGATTAATAATACGGGTACGAATTCTTGTAAAATAGCTCTTGGGAATCCTGACATCTCTCTTCAGGAAGACAATAGTGTATAGAAGATATACTTGATATTTAAGTGCAAGGAGCTACATTGCATTATATTTCTGTTACTGTTCTCCCTCTTTTTGTCTACTCAAGTCCTGGATTGGAGTATGAATTAGGTCAGTGCAATTCTATTTTCTATCCTTTTAAAATATGAATCCTTGTTCATAACATTTGATTTGTGATCAAGCTTCCTTGATTTTTATTGTTATGGGCATTGTATAGCAAGTATGTCCCTCCCAGCTTTACAGTGAGTTTATTAGGCTGGGAAGGCCCTGTTCATGCTGACATGGAAGTGATATTCAACATGTAGGAAGGCCTTTCTGTTATATTTCCTTCTTTACTTTATTATTCTGTGTTGTTTACTGATTAACATTGGCTGGCTGATTGTATGTATCACAGAGCTGTTGTGGAATTTTTAAAGGACTGGTGTCAGCGAAGGGGTGAAGCTTAAAGAGCTGTCGTGGTTTAACCTCAGTCAGCAACTGAGCACCACACAGCCACTTGCTCACTAACACCCCCCCTGCAGTGGGATGGGGGAGAGAATCGGAAGAGTAAAAGTGAGAAAACTTGTGGGTTGAGATAAGAACAGTTTAATAATTGAAATAAAATAAAGTAAAATAGTGCCCACCACCCACCGACTGCCCAGACAGTTCCCGAGCAGCGGTCACCCCTCCCCTGGCCAACTCCCCCCAGTTTATATACTGAGCATGATGTCACATGGTATGGAATGTCCCTTTGGCCAGTTTGGGTCAGCTGTCCTGGATGTGTCCCCTCCCAGCCTCTTGCTGGCAGGGCATGAGAAGCTGAAAGGTCCTTGACTAGTGTAAGCACTACTTACCAACAACTAAAACATCAGTGTGTTATCAACATTATTCTCATACTAAATCCAAAACACAGCACTGTACCATCTACTAGGAAGAAAATTAACTCTATCGCAGCCAAAACCAGGACAAGAGCCAAAAGGACAGTCACTGGGAGAGGAATGCCTATTTGTCATGTTGCATGAAACTGCTTTTCCGCTTCAGGTGCAAAAGGAAGAGTAGTCTGCATTAAGACCAAGAATGTACTTTCCTGCTAGTCAGGAGCAAGCTAACCCTGTGCTACCACAGAGGCAAGGACCTCAGCCGACAGCATTGTTAGAGCCATTAGCACAGCAAAATGAGCAGATGAGCCTGGTGATCCTAGTCCTCAAACCATGCTTGCCTGGCAAGTTGATGACTTGATTACAGATACAAGTTAACTCTGCTGTTAACTTGTATCTGTAATATCCATGTGAATGTGGTTACTTTCTCCTGTCCTGTAATTTATTGCTTCTGATGGCATGCTGCAAATGGGAATGAGTTTTATTCAGTCATGATTCAGGATGTACTTTGGAGGGAGGCAGGGGGTGGGGATGACATAGTGTTATTAGCTAGTAGGTCATTTACAGAGACTGTCTTGACATTAAGAGCACAATATTATGTAACTTGGTCTCCAAGCGTCTTGATGTGTTAGCATGATGACTGGTGGCTTTCGGCAACTCCCTGAGAAATTAATATTGTTCAAGAGTAATCCTAACATGTTCATTTCTCTGTTGATTTGTTACAGTCAGCAAATTTTTGAATGATGAAAAAAAAAAGCTGAAGTGTGATGAGTAACTTACATCATCACAAAAAGCAAATGTGTATCTTGGAGATAAGGTGGCATTGTTTTCAGAGCTAGAGCTGAAAACATTTCAGAATTAAGCACCAAGTGTTGTAAGTATAGGTGTGAAGAAAAGAAGGCCTGTATTAGTGAGGAAGAAACATGCTTTGTTTAATGTAGTGCTGTATTTTTCTGGTAGTGCTACAGAGATGACCCAGATTCAGGTCCATGTATACTCCTTGCAGCTTCATGCTGAAGGGGATGAGCTCAGTTAAAATGAGTGGTAACATGAGTAACACCGAAGTAAATTCTGAACGTTCAGGCTTGTAAAAAGAGAAGCCCCAATGATGAGGTTTTTTTCCCCCTTTCACACACAAACTAAAGAAATCTGTTCATGGGGTTCATGTTTCAAGGTGTACTTGTCCAAGGTAGTAGCTGCAGGCTTGTGAAATCACAGCCATTTAAATGGGGAGGGAAAGAAAAATCAAGAAACAGTGCAGAGCAATGATGTCCATATAGAGAGATGGGCTGTTTTTTGGGGGAGGGTGGTGAGGCTTCTCTGTTGCTTTGGCTACAGTAATGTGAAATAGTAAAGCCCTCTGAATGTAGGTGATAACCTCCTTTTCCGTTGGGCACGCTGATATTTTGCCCTGCAGAGAGTGACTTACATGAAACACAGACTGTCCTTACTGTAAAGGGACTTAATAAGAGAAGGTAGATCGTGCTGGTCTGTTTTTAACATTATTTTATGCTGTTAATGAGCTCTGTCATTCATAGCAGGAGGAATTTATATTCTCAGGATACCTTGCCTCTCTTAAACTACTTTAAGTTTATATACTATGCTGAATAAATTGAACTATGTAAACATGAACATGCTTAGCACAGTTTCAAAGTGGCTGCAGATTCAGGACCTGCCATTTTTGGATTGTTTCTCTTCTGCTTTTGCAGCTGTTTCTCTTGAAGTGTTAGTCCTAGTTAATGCAACTGTCTCTCTTTTTGCAGCCTACTTAAAACCTGGAGAGTGCCTGATGTTGCTTTGCTACTGGCTGGTGCTTTTTTTTAAGTAAACAAAACAAGAAATGTTTACCTTAATTTTTGTGTAGGTGAGTAACATGTACATGTCTCCTGTTTCGGAATCATTTACTAAGTGAATAACTTGGTTTTAACTTCTCCCCCCCCCCCCCAGCGG
>NW_008795853.1:1592960-1606436 GCF_000699145.1 Aptenodytes forsteri | reverse complement strand
CCCCCCCCCCCCCCCCCCCCCCCCCCCCCCTGGAGCAATGCCAGAAAAAGATGTTTACATGGTTTTAGCTAGCTTTCAGGTCACTGAAGATAACCAGTTACTTGCTAAAGTGCTCTTGACTTCAGTTCTGCTTCTCACTCAATTCATATAGCAGACACGTGCGAGGAGGAAGGCTACCCACTATGGCAGCATGCAGTTACGCTCTATGTTGTGCAGATTTCAAATGCATTTTATGTAATGACCAGAAAGACGTGCATGAACACAGAATGCTTTTAAAGAAGGTGTGTTCACCTTTTCACTGTGGGTTATAGTAACAGAGCCTGAAGACTGTGGGTGCAATACAGTAGGGAGTTGCATCTTTGGCTTTAATGGTTCCTTCAGTACAAGCTGGAAAAGTAGGTGTTAGCATCCATGCACAGATTGACCTTTTAAAGGATAAGGACCACATGAATTTATACTCTTCCTCCATACGAATTAATTTTAGAGGCAAGGGGTAGTGTTTTGGTGCTGGCTTAGGAATTTGGGGACAATATTTGCTTAGGGCTTTACTGGAAAGGGCAATGCCACAATGGCTTTATTAGTGTAGTATAGCATAATTTTTCATTTACTAAAACAATTTAGATGGCATAACATACTCACTACTGCTTTCTGAAATATATAGGAGGGATTGTGGACTCTATTTTTCTGATGCAAACTTGGTTTTAAAAAAGTGAAATGTTAATTCCGTAAGTACAAATTAATGCTTTTCCTGGGCAGAAGATGGAAATGTCAACTACAAAGTAATGGTGCTTATTTTGAGTTGGCTTTTTCTGTTGAAAAACACACATCTGCTTTTATAAATTTTGACTATATTGTCTCTGGTATTCTAAAATGGAAATTTATGTCAGTATGGTTAATGTTTTTAAGTGACAGAGGCAATTACCATTTACATAAAACATTTCTGAACAGCATTAAAACTATACTGATTTCTGTTTAAAAGTAGGTCTATTTTAAGTTTAGGTCCTGCTGGGGTTGACATGCAGAGAGGACACAAATCTTGGCTCTTGTGCTGAGTTTAGTAGGAATAGAAGTAGATGCCCCCTTGAGTGTGCCAAGTTTGAGCCTTTGGTTCTGACATGCCCGTGTTTATTTCAGTTGGGACGGTGCCAGCATACTCCCTGAAGCTGGGTGGGTGCTCACTACCTGTGTACGGTACGTGCCTACCTGTTTACTATCCATATGCTCTTTTGGGTGCATACAGTACATGTGTAATGTGAACACACATGCCATTACAGTTGCCCCCAGGTGCTGCACTGTCCATGCGCTGCCGGAGCGGGTGAGAAATGGACATGGTAATTCTGAATTTCAGTGCAGGTAGGTGCTGTAATTCTGTCAGTTTCTCTGAGACAGTTCCTGCTTCGGGCAGGATGCTCCCAAGCGCACATTTCAGTGATGCCATGGTCCTTCTGGGGAACACATTTCCAAGTGTGAGATGTCTACGTCAGAGGATCTCTCAGCAGAATACCAAATGCTGCTGTTACTTGTGCTTCTTTGAACTGAAAAGGAAACACATTATATTGTACTTAACAAAACAGAAGGAAGTCATTTCGCATGAAATGTTAATAGTAAATATGTCAAAAATAAGTCCACAGACTTCTGTTTATCAAATGTGAACTAATGTAAAACTTAAAAGGTAATTATGGGGTGGGTTGAGATGGGTTGAATCTTCCTTTGTTTCCACTGTGACTTCTACAGAGGCACCCAGAAATAAGGTTCCTCCTGCTCTGAACATCTGTGTATCAGGAGAGATGTCGCCAGCCAGTACTTGCTGTGCTAGCCTTTTGTTGCCAGATTTGGGACTTTGCTGGGGCTGTATTTGCTCTGAGCAAGAGATGAATTTGAAGTGCGGTGCAGGCAGTAGATGTTCCTCTTCCTTCCTCCCACTCTCCAGCAACCACAAACCCTTTTTGCAGAATCAGTGTGCTCCTTTGATTTGGACGAATTGCAGCAGTTTTGGAAGGAGGCTTTTGCTGCTGTAGACAAACTAGAATGTATTTTTCCCACCTCTCAGCATACTTAGTGAATGTAACTTGTAACATCTTAATTCTCTTGGTCAATTTTACAAGGAATGTGGAAGGCCTGAACTGCTGTGAATAGGACAACACGGAAAGTCCTGTTGTGTTGGATTTCCTAAAAGAGCATGCAGCATCATTCCATTCTCAGTGATTCACTGTCAGAGAGCTGCTGACATCCGTACTCGGATGCGTTTTGCCATCAGTCTTTGAGAACAAAGAGTAGTGCCAGAGATTATTTTTATACTTTGAGAGATCATCTGTTGAGATCATGCTTGGACACAACTCTTAATCAATTCTTTTGTAAGTGAAGTCAGTAAGTGCTGAAGTATTCACCACTCACATGTGGGAATTAAATTTCTTTTAAGCTGTCCTTAACGATCACTTTCTGCATGTAAAGTATGAAGTTGTAAACAGGGTTTGAGGTTTTTCAGTGTCAGATATTCAGAGGCAGTGTAACCCATTGATTGGTTGGGAGAGGCATCTGGGACTTGGAATATCTTTTTGCTGTTCCAGATGCTGCTTTTTACTTGCTCCCTGACCTTTTCACTGCGCAGTATTTCAGCTTGTGAGACTTGCCAACTGTTCTGCATTTCTTTGTCCATCTTGCATCACTTGACCCTTCAGCTACTAGAGGCTCTTTTCTGTCTTGTCTGTAGTTTTGTATGCTTCTCCAGATAGTTACAGCTGATTTTCTGCTGTATGCATTTTCGCTCTAGTATTGCCAGTTTTACAGAATAAGACGCCTAAAGTGGAAGCCTGGGCAGAAGCCTGGAAGATGAGGGACCACTCCATTCTAATCACACCTTCACTTTTCCAATCACATTGGTAGCAGCAACCTTGTCTTGCAACTGTGTGCCATCATGTGAGGAAAAAGCTGAGGATGTGCATAATAAGTAACATGCAAAAGCATAACAGAGACAGTGTTATCCTTGTAAGTTGCTCCTTAAGCCTTCAAAACCCTTCTTTGTGATGTGACATTTTGTAATCACTGCTAAATCAGACATGGTATATCTGCACTTGAGAAAAGTGCAATCTACCAGACAGATTGTATGTAAATGTCTATCAGTTACACGTATTCTACAGGTGGAGTCCATCTCGACTCAGAAAAAGCAGTGGGATTAGGAAGTGATGGAGAGAACAAAGTGTCATTTCTAGGTGTCAGAAGAGAGTCTGTAATGGACAAATTGCTCTTAGCTGTGCAATTTTATTATGCCTCCTGCTGTCACAACAGTAGTGGAAGGACGAGAAAGGGTTTGTTTGAATGTTGGTGCATGGATTTAAACAGAATAGGACCTAATGGCAAAGGCAGAAGAAGTTAACCTACGACAATTACCCAAAATACTGATCTGACAGCATAATGCTGTAGTCACAGAACTGCTGCAGCTGCTTTGCTTTACATAACAGCAGCTGACAGCTATGGGGGACACTTCAAAATACTTTTGTTACCCAGCTATCTCTACCAAGGAAGCCAACATGATTCTGTTGCTATATGGGGAAGAAGTAAGTTCTAGCAAGTAGAGAAATGATGTGTTTAGGACTAACTCTGAGCTCCATTTGGTGGTGACTGCAGAAAGGACAAAGGGGAGGCAAGAGGTTCTGACTCTGTGGTCCCCCATCTGCCAGCCTTTTGTACCAAAGACCACACTAAACATGGAGGCACTGCTATTGATCATTGCTATTTCAAGAGCAATTGCAAAGCGTCTGGCACACTTCAGCTTCCTATCTGCCAGCTTGGGCTGAGTGCTGTCCTGAACGTAATAAGGCAGAAGTTTTTTGAGAGACTAGTCCGTTACATGATTCCTAAAAGGTAGGTCTGATGCCCATCAGTGACCCTAGACCATGGGCAGATTCATACTGGGACAAAGGCAGCTGATACTGTGGGATTATGATGAGGGGAAGTGAACTAGCGTCCAGACCTCATCTATAGGGTTTAAACTGTGCACATGTATACTAAGACTAGTCACAACCACAGAAGATAAATATGCATACACAAAAGCTGACATTTTCAAAGGTGCCTGACAGAATTTGTTAACTAATTTCCATTGTAATTCACAAGAAGTTGAATACCTTCTTATGTTCTTTATAAATTCTCTAGTCCCATTTTATTTGTGCTATTTATAGCTGCGCTTGAATTCCTGTAAGCAAACAGTAGGCTTGTAAAAGTTTGGCTAGCATAGGAATAGGATGGTAGGATGTAGGATGGTTCTGGTGTGGAAATGCAAATCATGTACTGAAGAGTTATATTTGACCAAGACCTCAATTTTCTGGCAAAATTATTGGGTCTTCATTTTGGAACTGATCCCAAAATGCATTGAAAAGTAATGGAAGTCTTTCCCTTAGCATCACGGGGCAGTGGATCAGGCCTTCTACAATCTGACTGCTGATAACACCTCTCACAATTTTTTCTTGCCTAAGTAGTAATTATTTAGGCTGTGGAAGTGAAATTTTTTCACGCGAAATATCTTCAGGCTGACCCTGATGATAGAACAAAAATGAGAGTGGGGAATGCAGAACAACCAGACGTATCTGTGATTAGGAGTGTTACTGCCAGTAGTACAAAAGCTTTCTCAGATGTCTCAGAAAACCTTCTGGATAAAAGTATAATGTCTGTTCTAAAGGCTTGTGGAGGAAAGCTATTGGCAAGTGCACTGCTGCAGCTTTTGAAAAAGAACAAGACAGGAATGCTTTAAAATCTATCTTTGCAGTGGCAGAAATTGAGACATGCTCCTTGCAATGTGCATCTTGTAAAAATGGTTGCTAAGCACTAGCAGAAAGTCAACCCTCTTTTTAAGTATTTTTTTACCTCTTTTTTCCTTCCATGTGCAATATCCCGTTGACACAACAGATGAGTAGCAACTGATTTGAAGCACCCTGATGGTGAGAAACAGGCCAATCTTTTGCTTCCTGCAGCAGTTGCTCACAAATGCATGCCTGTGTTGTAGCAGAGTTGCAGGTGTCTTGAGACATACTATGAGTAAGATAAAGGCAGACAATATTTTCACATACTAAATGGTTTTACGAAGTTGTTACTCAGCCAGACTAAATCAAGAAAAATCAAAAGGAAACTCACTGGTCAGAGGTAGCATGCCATACCTGATAACCTTAAACTCAGGCACTTATGCTTTATATAGCTCATGGGAAATAAGCAGGAAGGAACCCGAAATTAGATACCACTTGGAAAGTGAGTTATATCTCTTCACCTAAGTGTTACAGTATTGAAGTAATCTAATTTTATATAGAACTGTTGTGTCACAAAGATTTTTATGAATTTTGCACGTGTATATGTGTGTATGTGTATGTATTTGGCAGGTAAGTTCATCAATGACCAATTCAATTGTTGCTGCAAAATTGCAGCCTTTTACTGGATATCTGTTAATGTGTCTGGCATGGAAAAGTCATCTCCATGCAGCATTGCGTTGCTTGCCCTTTTGGGAGAGCAAGAGGATTAGACCTTGCGACAGGCTGGAGGAGTACGGTTCTGGGGCAGGCACTTTGGTGGCTTCTCATCTTTATCCATTTTGTGCCAGGCTGATAATGGGCTGCAAAGGACCTGATACAGCATCTGAGCAATGGCAAAGATGAAGAAGGATTGCTGGAAGTGAATGCTGATGATGTTTTGCATGCTTGAAATGTGCTATCTTGGCCATGAGAAATTTCAGTGAGAATAAAAACATACTGGAAATCATCAGGGTTTCTTACCAAACGGGTCATCTTGGTGCAATCCTGTGACTACTCATTGTAACTGGATTTGCTGTGCTTTAATGATTTTCTCTGACTATTTCCTGGCAAAGTGCTGGGATCTGGGGGAGCTGCCCAATTCCATATTTCAAGTATTGAATGAGTGGTAGCTGAGGAGAAACACTTCCCTGCTTTCTGTGCGTGGCACCGGCACAGCCCTTCCACGTTGGCGAGGAGAACATAAGTGCAGTTATTTGCCTTCTAGACAGACTAGTGAGAGAGGCAGATGCCCTTACGGGAGCAGAAAAAGGTTGGATTGGGGCCAGCAGTGGTAGAGGGCAATGGGCTCCATGGACCAGGAGATGTTGATGCAGAGCCAGTGCGTCAAGGAACATTTCTCATTTTGTTTACTTTGCACTCCCAATGTCCAGACAAGCCCAGGAGAGTTAGCCCATGGCCAGCCCCAAATGAACAGACCATGTAGCATTTGTTCAGTTCTGGTCATTACCTAAACTGGAGGTTGGCCAAGTCAGTAGAGTTGACTCTGGCAGCAAGTAAAAGTTGTGTTTCCCGTTCAGAAGATGGGTTTGAGGAATATGCTCATTTAGTGCTTGAAAACGCATGGCTTTCTGCCTCGTCTCATGAGACTGAGAGGACTTGGAGTATGTTGATGTAATTCCACACTTTGTCATGTGTTATTTACATACTGTTTGCACCTCGCTGTTCTCTACATCAGTGCCAGCACCCTGATATTTCTGCAATTTATTTTTATGATCTTGATGTTGAAACAGCTGTAAAAACAACTAGTGAAAGTGAGCCAGCTGCTGGAATTTCTGATTCTGAGTCTGGTTTGTAGTAGGCAGATTCTGAAAGGGAGGGAGAGATGGAAAACAACAAATAAGCTTAATCTCATGACTAAATACAACTTCTCTTAACAGAAACAAGTTAGGTGGCTGAAATTTTAACTGCTGAAGAAAATTAAATCACTAATAAATGAAATAATACAACTGTTTTGTACAGAAAGTGTCCCAGGTTATACTACTGCTTTAAAGGAGATCTTACATTTGCCTGTGAGGACTTGGGAGCAGTAGAATGTCATCTCTCCTACACCTCATTTGTTTTAGTATTGCAGAAATAGTTTAAGATATAAATTTTACCAGACAAAGAGATGTAGATCAATTAACATTTTCCGTGGCTAGCTAAAATCCAAATACTTAGTTTGCACATTGGTGTCAACACCAGTGAAATGTGACTTTGTGGAATGAAATTAAAAATAGCCTTTCATCCAAGTAGTTAATTGCTTTTGACTTTAGTATTTAGGTTCTTGTTTGTGGTCCAAGTGTAATAGGGACCTGATGTCCTTAACACTGCAGTGATACACATAAGTACTGTATTTAAACTCTTCCTTTGTTCCTGCCTTGAGGCTGGCCCAAGCAGCAGAGATAAACTGATCAGGTTAGCTGAAGCTGAGAGCTGTGATTTTCTGTGGTTGTGCAGCAAGGAGCAGCGGGTAGCCTATGGGTAATGATTTTGTTCCTTACTTTTTTCAGTTGCAATAACTTACCTACTGTTTCCTTAAAATATTTGCTAATTCACTTTCTAAGGATGTGAGTTGGAGGGCTGCTTCTTGGCATCTACTTTGGCCCAGCCAAAAACCAGCAGCATCCAAGAGATTTCTGCTCATATTCAAAAAATGCCAGTTATGAGTTGGGTGCATTTCCTTTTGGAGAGAATGATCTCATATAGCACAGTTAAGTCTGTCCTCATTCCTGACACGTTTTCACCACACACGGTGATAAGCAGAGGTAGGGTACAAGTCAGTTTAATAAAGCCTGCTGTTTATGGATGAAGTCGGTTCTTGGAGATTATCTGATCATTGCTTATTGCAAATAATTTCACTTAACCTGTGTTCCTCCTCCTAAAGAGCTAAGGTAACAAGTGAGAGTGCTTGGGCATCCAGGGATAAAGCTGTAGGTGTTTCAGAGGCTGCTTAGCCACTGCTTTGTTGCATTCATGGTTAATTATTACAGTGCAAAGTGAATGAAAAATATTACAAGAGTCCAGACCACCTTGAAGTGTGAGCAGACATTTATGAATAAGGCACTGAGAAAGCAAGCTATTAATTCTTCTAGTGGCAGTTGAATCTCCATTTGCAGCTCCAGATTGGAAGGAGGCAAGGTTCAGTTCAGAAACTCACGGCGACATCTAAAGTACTCTGCAGCCCCAGAGCTGCAGTTTTCAGAGTGTGTACTCTGATGGTACATAACCCTCACAGAAACTCTCTGTCAGTGTGGTCTGAGGGTTTATCAGCTGGTTCGTTCTTGTTAGGACGTAACTGTAACCCCAGGCACAAAAAAAAAAATCTTTGCTCTGCTGAGAGCCAGACACGTTTGTACGTTTTGCAGGACACTTTGCTCAAGTAAATGTAACAGTACAAGTGTTCTGGGTGACTAGGTGAACCTAAAGATGCAGGAGAAAGATTTTCTTTTATTTTTTCTGAGAAGAATACCAAGTGATTTAAGTTTTGATCCTGCAATTTGTACTTTGCGATGAAACCTCTGTGCTCGTGTTGAGGCCTGTTAACCTCAGTGGCACAGGGCAGTTAAGAGTTTTTAATCACGGAGATCGGATTCCAGGATCCAGCGCAAAGCAGGGACATGACAACAGACTGTGTGCAGGTATTAAAAGCAAAAGGTCTAAATGCACAGCAGAGGTGGCAGCTGGAGAAGTTGTTCCAAAGGAGGATAAGTGTGAATGGTAGGAAGAAAGGAGCCAAAGAAAAAATGGGCTGAAAAACACTCCTGACTGAAATCTGTTATCTATTTATTTCTTCTTGCTTGATTATATTGCAGTTTATTTTACAATGATGTAACACTATCCAGACAAAGTACTTGTATTGATTGTCAGAAGGATGGGTCTCGTCTATCAAGTGAATGTGTATCTCTGTTTCTAATCTACCTTAGAAGCTGAGCACATACCGTTGCAATGCTGATGTCTGTTACTATCTTCAGTAATAGTATTGTTGCTGTATAGGGGATCAGAGCAGGAGTGCCAGGCTTGGACTCACCAATCTACTTTGCCAAAGTCAGAACAGGAAGCTTTGGTCTAGATATTCTTAGTCAGAGATGTCTCCTGCCTGCAATGTCTAGAATATTTTATTCTTTTCCCACCCTGATGTTTAGAAACAATAAAGACATTACCTATGAAGCCGGCTTTCCCAGGCCCTAACAGCTGTGTAAGTTCCTGACTAGGCAAGAAAGGCTGCCAGTGGTAGTCTAGAAAGAAAAGCAGCATGTTGTTCTTCAAGCACTTACAGACAGTGAAAATTCACTGTTAATTTTGTACACTGCTGTGTTTGTGGTTATAGTCATATTTTATTCTGTTTAGGTATACACTGTTTGGCACATGTAGGTCTCAGTTTGATTTGTATTTCAACTGAAATTATCAGAACTTGCAACTCAAAATTCTGAGTTTCTTGAGCTCTAGACTTAATAGGGGATCAGGAAGAGCCTTTTAACCATGAAGGTTAAGCACATGACTGCATGATTGTATGTACAAAATTCATTCAAGATTCATGACTGTCCAGAGGTGGTTAAAAAGTATAGTTTTAACACGGCTGAAAAGCCACATGAAACTTTGGCAAGTTAAATTCTACACTTCAGCTCTGGTTTTGACACACTTCTCGTGCCTTGAGTTGATGCGCCAAAATTCTGTGTGATTTGCATAATGTCTTAATAAGCATGCCTGGACACACACCCACTTCAGGGGATTGCTTGTATGAGGGGATATGCAGCTTTCTTGTATTTACTGTCACCATTCCATTAAATGGATTTTAGTAAAACAAAACAAACAAAAAAGCCTGCTTGTCTGGTTGGGGTATATTAAGCCTCGGAGAAGCAGAGGCTTGTTTAATCCCTGACAGGCTTGGGGCTTTCAGGGAATATTATTAAATGGGGAGGTCCGGTAGTGAGAAGCATACTGCTTTCCTTGGTCTGAAGACGTACTGTAAGTTCATTCCTTCTTACTATCTGTAATCCAACAGAACTCACCTCAAGAAACAGCTGATGTCTTCCTTGGTTCTGGTTAAAATATCTTATACTGTACTTGAACAAATCTTTTGCCTCTTGTCTGCTTTTTAACAACGCAATTATTATTATTGTCTTTTATAGGTAAGTAATATTCTCTCAGCTGATGGGGTGCTACTATGAGAATAAGCAGGCAGATGGTAAATGCTTTTCTAGCACACCTTTGTAGTTGGGGCGTGTTTCTTTTCCAGCTGTGCTGAAAGGAGCAAGGTACTGCCTGGATAATAATCTAATTATTTTACCTTTTCCTCTTGTTTTCTCAACAGGAGAGTTGCCCAGTCCCAGAATGGAAGAACACAATGGCTCTGCAGAGACTCCCCCGCCGAGCCAAGGGCGGCACAGTGCCATTAAGTGTGGGTGGCTGCGGAAGCAGGGAGGCTTTGTCAAGACCTGGCATACACGCTGGTTTGTTCTCAAGGGTGACCAGCTTTACTATTTCAAAGATGAAGATGAAACCAAGCCCTTGGTAAGTGAAAGGAGAAGATAGGATGGAGGGAGGAAAATAAGTTAATGCAAGCAGAATTGTATGGTGTTTAAAGAAACAAACCTCTCTGTCACTGACTCAGTACAACTTGGGATTTTGATTACAGTGAACACAAAACTGAGTCAGGCCTTGGCAGTTAGTGTTGTTTCCCCATCAGGCTTGTTTCTAAAACTTCCTTTTCCAGGTCAGGTTTTCTCATTGCAGCATTTTAAAGTGAGTGAAGTGTACATGAAGTTCAAGTAGCAAAAGTCAGTCAGATGGGCTCGATTGAGGCAGATGAATAAACTTCATTTGAAAAGGTAGTTTGTTTTTCTGCTGTTTAAAATGTGGAGCATCCCTGCTTTGTGTCTTCCCAAACAGGAAATCCCGTAAGACCATAGCCTGAATACATTGCCATCTGTAATGTGGAACAGACTGCTGTCTGGTGCTTCTGTGGTGATTTACTGCTCCTCAATGCTCATCTATTTTCCTATTTATTTAGCTTTTTCACCAGCATGCTTTAGGACCACCTATCTCTAGAGTGCCATAAGAGTAGAGTAAATAACGCTGCCTCTCAGGTCAGGGCAGGCCTGAGCCTCTGTGATAATAAGTTAAGAGAGATTTTGTGCTAGCACCTACAGGAGTATGATAATCCTATGTGTTAATCATTTCCTAGATGCTTGTGACTTCAGAAAAAGCTCTGACATCTGTGAGTTACCTCTGTGCAGATACTAAAATATAACTGCACTCATATTTTTTTCACACCTACTAAATTTTTGATAGTGTACCTTTATATGGGATTTCACAGAGAGTTCTCAGAGATGTAAAGCCCATCTAATCTAGCTTCCTGTATGGAGCAGGTCATGACACTTTGTTAAGCTTTACAGCTTACATTATGGTGCACATGTTAAGAAAACTGTTCGGTCTTGAGGTAGTTGTTCCCAAAGAAGGTTCTTGTACGAGTTAATGTCCAAATACCAATTTCACAGCCTTGGCAGCTGTTTGCCCTTAAAATTACCCCAGATAGTACAGGTTAATTAAATAACACTCTGCATATTTACAAATTATTTGTTAGCATGACTACTCTGAATATGAAATAGCTAATAATTTCTGGGAAATCAAATGTATCTTTCACTATATCTATTTTGTTAATCAAAAGTGTAAAAAGCAGCCATCAAAATAAAAATGTTTATGGGCCAGAACCTGGGTTTCCAGAATACAACTCTGCTTCCTAGCACTTGACATCTGCCAGTATGTTTGCATGAAAGGACTTCATTGCTTTTTGAGAGGTGACACAATGCTGTATTGCATGAAGCTTTGTCCAGCACTGTGGAGCCCAAATTATCATCTTGTCTGTCTGCCACTGACCTGTGGGATGACTTCAGAAGATCCTATTGACTTTGCTGCTTCCCTTTTGTGAAATGAAGGTGGTGATTCTGATCTTCTGATACCTTTGATAGGCTAGGTAGCAGTTGATTAAACAACTAAAGTTTGTTTGAGTTTTCCACTTAAGTCTCAAGTAAGTTCATAAAGACACCTAGAGATACAAAGTCAGGGAGGGGAGAAGTGCCAACAGAAGTATAACTTAAAATATGCCAATAGGTTTGGAAAATGAATGGGCCTGTCCAAATTAGGATCAGTCAATATCTCACCTTGGTGTAGCTTTGGAATGTTTCTGAAGCAAAGTGCACAAGTGTCAGTTCCTGAAATATGCCATGTACAGAAATGTTTTTTTCCCATTTAACTACATTGAAGGGTTTGCTGCATTAACTTTGACAAGAAAATCGCTATGATCCTCTAGGAACCCTGTTGTTCTTGCTGTGGAGAGCTGAAGCAAAGAACTCCACTGATACCATGAATTTTCAGTGCATAGGGATATCTTTAGGAAACGGCGAGCAGTATTTTGTTATGTTATTGTATTAGCCATGTAGTATTGGATCTGTATTTAGGATAAATACCTGTTTATTCACTACTGGATTGTACAGTCTGTACAATGTACAATTGTACAATAATTCTTTTAGACAATAATGTAATGGAAGAGAGTTAATGAGGTTTTTTTCCAAATCAGATTGTAGTTTTTATTTTGCTTACTGGTTGGTTGTGTTTGGAAGGAGGCAGAGAGCGGTGATTATTCGTCCTGAGGTATGCTCTAATTGCACACCTTGTATATATATATTTATAGAAGGTGGAAGAACTATAGCAGGAGAGGACAGGACAAGCCAGGGAGTTTATGTTCATAGCCTTAATGCGAATTAGAGAAAAGCAGAATCCAGTTTCTGATGTGAATTCAGCAGGTGTCCTGAGCACCAGTCTGCTTAACATTTGGGCTTGGGCTCTGCTCAGTCTGTACCAGAAATTACGCCATGATGTTTATGTTTTTGAAAGTGATGGAGGTGTGAATGGAACTGAATTTCAGAAAAATATTCTCTGTCAGACTTTATTCTACAAGTGACTGTGTATAATGGGAGTAAAGAAAAGAAATAACATCTTGTGTCTAAACCATCAGTAAATGCTTTGGAATTCCTGAAGCATGCTCATTTCCTGCTAGTAATATAGGTAGCTACCACATATGCTTTAGTCAATATGTGTACATCTCCTTGGTGTCACACTGTTAAATTTAAAAGTCATTAACTATCAGTGTGAGTGTGGGGAAATGTCTCTGCTAACCTGTGTCAGATGCCTACAGGCACACAGAGCTAGTGAAGAACAACAGAAGGAAAAGCAGTACACAGATGTTAGTTTTATAGTCAAGGTCAGTGAATTGTCATTGATTCTTTATCATCATCAAACATAAGAATCTTTCCCTTGTAATATTTTATCAGTAAGAATAGCAGCTATCTTTTGCGCTGATATCCTTGAAATGTCTCTGGGGATCTGGCAAAGATGACATTTCTGTTTACTGAAGATGGATAGCAATAATCTAGTTAATTCCAGAAGACAAAAAAACTAACAAATAAGTGAGCAAGCCATGTGAAGAAATAAAATCTGATTTGTGCTGGTTTGGGCTGGGATAGAGTTAATTTTCTTCATAGTAGCTAGTATGGGGCTATGTTTCGGATTTGTGCTGGAAACTGTGTTGATAATACAGGGATGTTTTCGTTACTGCTGAGCAGTGCTTACACAGAGTCAAGGCCTTTTCTGCTTCTCTCACCACCCCACCAGCGAGCAGGCTGGAGGTGCACAAGAAGTTGGGAGG
>NW_008795853.1:1583868-1592566 GCF_000699145.1 Aptenodytes forsteri | reverse complement strand
ATCCCACCAGTGGGAGTGAGTGAGTGGCTGTGTGGTGCTTAGTTGCTGGCTGGGGTTAAACCACGACAGATTTCTGATAATTCTGTGTAATTTTTACTTCTTGGAAGTGATACTAGATTTTGCCTTGTTAATTCGTTTTACTGTCTTGGTAAGTCACCTTACTCCTGACAGCCTGTTGTGCTTTAGAAAGCTAGTATTATGCTAGATCTGAAGGTCAGCTATCCAAGCTTGAAATGTGGGCAGCTGAAAGAAATCAACATTTAGCATTCCCCATTTCACAGGACAGCTGTTGTTCAAATGCAGCCCATGAAAATGTATTTCTTGCTTTCTGCTTTGCCTATGGTTAACTTCTCCAGCTGTGTTGGGGTTGGCATGGTCATAATTGAAGATGGGAGGAGGAAGTCAGTGCCTTCTCAGTGAGACAGTATGCTTTTCCTGTGGTTTTGTGAGCAGCACGAGGGAGCTTCCAAGCATTGCCTCCTTGTTGCAGCTTTGCTGTTGCACTCTCCTGGTGTTACTGAGGAAGTGAGTTTATGGGGGCAAAACTAGGTAACCTGTACCGATGGAGCATCATTGATACGAGGTTGTAAATGAACAAGAATGGGCAAGTTCATCCAGTCAAAACAGTGTTTTAGGCTTAGGCACCTATTTAATGTCATTGCCACTCAATTTGGTTTATGAACTTGAATTTGAGGTGTGTACGGTAGAGAGATCTTAAAGAACTATGAATTAGCCTTCAAGAAATACTTGTTGGTGTATGCCTGAAAGCAGACGATGGTCTGCTATTTCAGTTTATATTCCATCCTGAACATTTTGGCATGCAGTTTTTATCCTCTGGATCTTGTTAATCTCTTAACTGTTTGGCGTAAGTAATGCTAAATGGTGTTCAGTGGCTGACAGGATCTTAGACAAACCCTGGGAAGGGACAGCAGATTTGAATGCTAAGGTGTGAATCTTAAACATGGAATTTGAATCAGTCTTTGATTGAAACTGAGTAAGTGGCAGCTGGAATCTTAAGTACAGGTTACCGTTTGTCTGTAAGGCAAAGACTGTCTCTGATGTACAAACAGAATATATTTTGAAGTATTGCTTTCTGGCAAAATATGTGCTTCCCATTTAATTCAATTTGTGTAAAAATTTCATTGATGGAAAAAGCCATTTAACAGTATTAATAGGAAACATGACAAATTTCATTTGCATTTTTAAATTGAAAGAAAGCTTCTAATGAATGTGTTAAATAGAAATTAATATGCTAATTACATAATTTGAAACTTAGTCTGTCAGTAGGGGAAATCTTTCAGTATTAGTATTGAATATGATTAAAGATTGAGCATCATGGTTTTTTACAAGTTAAAAGGGAGTGGATAATATTTCTGGGTGGAGGGGAAAAAACCTAATTGTACATGCACTTTAGAACTGCATCACAAGAAATGGCCATCTGTCCTTGTTGCCTAGAGGATTTTCAGTAAGGGAGATCGGAATATTATTCACTCTGGTCCTTGTCTTTGGAAAGGCATGAGAACCAGCTTTCATGTAAATACTGAAGAGCAGCATAACAAGTGAAACGGCTTCTCAGTAGATATTGCTTTGACTTGTGAGCAGCTCCCTCGGTCTTGCATAGGGAGGATGTGAAGCACCAAGTCTCTGCACACTTGGCTTCGTGGGCCTTGCTCAAAACTCCACCTTTCACAAAGCAAATTCAGGGACTTGATGTGGAAGCAGCAAGGAGTGTCCAGACCACTGATGATTTTTTGTTGTTGTTGTTTTGGGTTTTTTTTTTATTTCTAGGCAAAACACTTCCTATTAGTCTAGGAAACAGAAACGGTCTTGGGATGGACATGTGCTACTGGGTGAACCCTCACCCGTGTAGGAGCAGTGCTTTGAAATATTGAGTTATCTAAAAACCTATTGCAAACTGTAAGGGAGAAATTAATCAAATACAATCATGCAGGTGTCATAAGAAATGGGGGGGGGTTGATAGAAAAAGCATGTTTCTCAGGAATTTCACTGGAAACTCAATATGCTGGATGAAATTATATAGGATTTTCTTGAGATCAGTAGTGATGTTTGCCAGTAATGAAAGGATTTACCAGAAAGGCTTTCTATTATTGGCTATTGGATACATTTTTTTGAGGGTGGTGAATACGGAACTTAAAACCCAAACAAATAAAAAGCCTCCACAAAAATTCCATCAGAAAGCACACTTTAAACAGTTCACGTGAATGCAGTAGAATGGAAGGATGTCCAACACACCTTAGATGAAGGTTTTTAAAAAGTCAGATGACATGGTATTCTGCAAAGGCAGTCAGCTGCCAGTGGCTTCCTGAGACAGTAACATGCTCTGGAGCAGTTCTGATAAAAGGTTTCCAGCTGGTCTTGCTGAACTTCGTCTAAAAAAAAATATGAAGTAGACAAGAAATAGTGGCCCCATTTTTCAGATGTCTCAATGGAGCCTCCTTGTGACTGACTGTACGCCCCTTCTAATAATTTCTGCTTGTGAAGTGCTTGTTGTTGGGTAAACTTGCACTGCAGGTTGCAGCAGAGCAGTTGGCTCGCACTGAGCTCAGCGCAGTTGTGGCCTGGTTGTTCTTGCTATCCCGTTGTCATTCGGCAGTCTGGAGTGTGATCTCTCCTTTATCTTCTTTCCCTTCATGGCTTTTGACTTTGCATAAGCTCAATAAAGTAAGGTACTGCTTGTTGCAGTTTTGCACGCATCGTGGAAACTAGAAACAAATTTTGGATTAGCCATGTGTTCCTGGTGTAATGATATTTCCTGTTTCTTGAAATGCTTAGTTGAAGGAAGGGAAGCCTCTGTGTAACATACCTTTCTATTTATAAGTGCATTTTTTTCCTTTCTGATCATTCTTGATCTCCATCCACTGAACATAAGAGCTCTCAAGTTTTAAACTGAAAATTAATTTCTTAACTCTATCACTGATTGAGTTTCAGATGAGGCAAGAAGAGTTGTATCCTGTCTGATGTGAGTAACAGAATCTCATGGGTTTTTTTTCTATGATGTGAGACAGAAACAGGTATGACCTGGCATGGCAACAGGCAAAGCAATATAAAGCCTGGTCTTTCTCATGTAGTGAAACTGCTACAGTGGTGTCTGTTAAGTGCAGAAAGTGAATTGAAAGCCCCAAAACTGCTTTGGGCCTTTTTTATGGGTTTTCAGGGAATGGCTCCTCGAGTATATGAATATATGCAGGCTTTTGCAACTCAAGCAGTGAAATTTCTGGAATACAGGGATAGTTATTGAAGGATGGGTCTTAGCTTTTACATACAGTAGAAAGTTCTGCTATTTCTAATACCTGTGTGCCTTTGTGAGTTTTTAAGTCATTTATTGCTGCAGGTTTCAGCAACTTACTTGTGGAGACACATTTTTTTACTGCAATGACTTATGTCAGTGCTATTAAAAGTGTAATACACTTTGGCCAGTAGATACCCATGGGAATGTCGTATAAAAGAGATTAGTGTGATACGGCTAAGTTTATTTGAAACCAGGGTGTTTCTAATGCCATTATTCTGTTGCTTGGGAAAGGTTTCTCAAATTCACAGGACTGAATTTCTGTCCTCAGCCTGAGATGAATAGCCACAAGGTCAGTCACTGAGGTGCTCAAGTTAGAGGTGATCAAATTCCAACTTTAATCCCCTTTTCTGCTTCTTTCAGACCAAAAATGTGAACTTGAATTTTCAGTAATTGTTCTTTGTTTTGTTCCTTTGAAAAACTTTGGAGCCATTGGGCTTGGCCCAGCAGGAGTCTTAAAAATTTTCACAGGAAGAAAAAAGGCTTCTCCTCCAGCATTAACTGCCACATTAATCACGGGAGTGTCACTAAGCACTGTGCGAGGTTATGGGTTCTGTGCCAAAATCAGGCAATTCTTGCTCAGTGCTTTGCCCCAGCTTATGCTGTTGGAAATTCAGTTCCCCCATGAAGATGGTTTTTAGGTTTCAGTGCAATGCAAGGAGTATTCAGTGTCTCTCTTAGTCAGCTTTGCATGTAGCAGTTGTGTCATTGTCTGTGACTGTACTGGTAACATCTACAAACTACTACCCTGTTATTGTACCAATTTGTTTAAATCTGTGCATACTTCATTCCTGAGGGCTTGTAGCTTTTCATTCTCCCTGAACTTGAGTGAATTTTCAAAACAGCTCTCAGGTGTGGTCTTTGTCCTTCTTGCATTGCTGCTGTTCTCTCTCTTCACATCCAGCTCCCCTGGATTTTCCTTTGCCTCCGAATACATTGGCTGGTGAAAGAACTGCCCCCCTCCTCTCCCAGTATCTGTAGCATTCATAAAGGGCCAGCTGTACGGTTGTTGCTTTCTGACATGGTTCAGTGTCTCCATCCCATTTGATGACTTGGAAAATAACAGATTAAATAGTTACCTTCCTACTCCCCATGCCCCCAGCAGTTCCGCTAGCTGCCTGAGTAGATCTTCAGTTCAAACTAAAACGAAAAGTTTTTAAGTATTTTCCACAATCAGCCTCTTTGATACATTTTGACACCCACCTGCCCCAAAACAAAAAAACAAACAGTGGGCCTAGATGCTGTGCAAATCTGAGAACATGTCTATCTCCTTTTAGGCTTCAGAAAACTGGTCCAGTAACTGAAATTCAAAATTCCCTGAGTTGAGACAGTTTTGTAGGTGGGAAATGTGAACCTTTCATGGTATTTGGACTTGTGTGTTCCACTGGGCTTTTTGTTGTTATAACCAAACTTGGAAAGTCAGGATGGTAAAGAAAAGATGATCCCACCTGAGTCTGCCTGTTTATGTGGCAGGCAGTACAGCCCCAGGTCCTCTTCCAAAGGCATTTGGGAACAACAAATACATGTTTCCAGACTTCTGTATCTTTAATCAATCCAAACTGGGAAATTAGTTTTAGTAAATATTTTTATAATAGAACAAAGCAAAAATGCCTCGTGGCATTGATTGAAAATGCTAGTGCCATTGACCCATGTGTGCATTCAGAGCTAAAGCTCTCAAGTATGCTACCATGTGTTGTATAAACTGTGTGTATAATTAGACTCAGCCAACAGCTGCTGTTAGGTTGGAAAAGATAGGCGCTCTAATAAGATGTAAACTAGCTTCATTTCAGTTCTTGGTGGCCAATGCATCTGCTTAGTCCAAATGTTCAGAACTGCCCCCACCTTTCACCTTGTGGGACCAGGGAACTAGCTTGTTTGTAATAGCTTGCTAACTCTAAAGTAAAGTTAAACCCTTAGTATGCTTCACTGCATTTCATGGTTGAGCAATACTTCCAGATGTAAGAAGCTGCTGCATGGTACAAAACTGCTTTTCCATGGTGGTACAGCTGCCCCATCTGTAACTGTCTTGAGTCTTGCATTTCTTTTTATGCTTGCACCATCTTTCCCTCCTTGCTTTCCTCTCCATTTCTGGCTTGTGCCAATTGACACAGTTCGGGGCAGGGAGGAGAGGGGAGATACTCTCTTTCTGCTTTTCTCTGTTGCCTGCCAGATGAAAAGTGCGTTTCTGTTGCATGCTAATGATGTCTCTTTAACAGGTTAATGAAGTTGTGTGGAGAGGAGTAAGGATGGTGTCAGGCTGTTGCTGATTAAAACCTATACCTGATGTTATGTTGTGATGGTTGTAATTGATTGTCTTCTTACTACCACCTTCTTGTCTGAAAGACTGCTGATCTAAATTCCTAATCATGCCAGTGGTTTTGTATTACCAACTCCAATGCAGTGCAATGCCTCTTGTCATATTCAGTCGGACAGCAATGGTCTGCTCTAGATGTTTCTCTCTAGCTTTCCTTGCTTTATAGCTGGTGTACCAGTAGAGTAAAGCAACTAACATGAATACTGCTACAAAGCACGTATGAGGGTATAAGGTGAAATTCTGTGGAAATCAATCTCCAAATTCATCTTTAAGTAGATCTAATGCTTTCTCTTTCAAGCATATGTGGAGCCTACTAACATGAATACTGCTACAAAGCACGTATGAGGGTATAAGGTGAAATTCTATCAATATCAATCTCCAAATTCATCTTTAAGTAGATCTAATGCTTTCAAGCATATGTGGAGCCTTAACCATTATAAAAGTAAATATTTTTTTTCACTCCATTAATTTGGGCAGCATAGGCTATGTGATGAGTTTGTCTTGTCTAAGGGCAAACACTTGAGATAATGAATAGATACAGATGTTGTGTTTTGGAGCCTGACTGGTCAAATTCAGTAATATTTGATCAACTCATAACCTGGAGCTGCTGCAGGTAGCTTCTAGCTTAGTGTATGCTATTAAGAGAATGCTTGAGATGTGGAAAAGTTCAACTGGTGCTGCGTTATCTTGTGTAGGCCATAGTTAACGTCCCTATTTAAAGAAATCCTAGGTGTGCTTGCCTATTTCCTTGCATATTGCTAAGGTACTTATTTAATGTTGTTGCTGTAGTAACTGAGGACCGATTCTAGCAATAATTTTTAGCGGCATTTGTACAAGTACACTGATTTTCACCTTCATTCAGCTGGACTGCATAAATGCTCTTCTGTGTGAGCTTAGGCTCATCACATGAAAAATGACCTGAATCCTATGCAAGTTCAAATGCAGCGAAATGCTGAAGATGTGCTATGTAACATAGACACTGTGGACCAAAAAAAACCTTCCTCGGTGTCTTGGTTATTAGAGCCTTTGGGTTGCCACATGTTCCCTGACAAGCTGAGCCAGACATTTCAAATCCCTTCGTACAGAACAAGTTTATGAGAATGGCCATCACAGGTGGTATTTGTGTTGGCAGCCTCAGAACAGAGGCCAAGGGTTGAATGGTAACAGAAGCCGCTAAATTAACTTCTAATGCTGGAGGAACATCCTCTTCAGCAAACTTGCAGCAAAAAGTTGAGCTAACAAAAGCTTTCTCTGTTACTGCTTGGGCTGCAGAATAAAACCTATTAAAAGCCTGTGCAGCTACCCACAAAGAGCTCCTGCTCTGAGTGAGTAATTGCAGTGTCTCCAAGAAAAAGCAAATGCGTTTAACTCTTGAATAATGACCACAAGCAATTGAAAAGTACTAAGGACTTCCATAGACACAGGCATGTGTTTTGGAAGCCTGTTGACATGAACCGAGCATTACTGTAATGATCTGGTCATGCAGGTGATAGAAAACAGACATGAGGCTGTGATTTAAGTAATGAGCTGATGCTTTAGTAAGCCACTGTATGTGCATTTCCCAGAATACAGTGGGGATTTCACAAGAATCTTCTTGTATGATGGCTCAGCAGCATAGACTTTCTTCACCTAATCCATAAGTTTCAGCTCTGTTTTAGGACTAACTCGCCTGCCCCTTTTTCCTCCGTGTTTCCATAATGTCTGTTGCTTCAAACTTAAGTTTTCCTTTCTTTCCATAAGCAAAGGCAAAATGGCAGGTCTCCTTTACTTTGGAGGGATGACTGTTTCAGCCTTGAAATAGTGGTAGACATGTGAAGGATGGGGAGCAATGAAAAGCCTGCATGCCATGGTCCTGTATCTATTAGAGTAATTAGTGTGTTTCTGTCCTTATGCTGTGAGGAGCATAGAGGCCACCCCTCAGGCTGCCCACTTGGTCTTTAGTGAGGACCAACTCCTTTTTTTGCCTGTTTAATCAGAGCTTTAGTGTCCTAAAAATGCATTTTAAAAAGCACAAACCCTCTAGCAGGATGCAAAAAAAAAAAAAAAAAGTGAACAGCTTGAAAAAAACATGGAAGTATTTAGATATTTTTGAGCCCAGTGAGAATGAGACACACTTGCAGTTTTTTTCCTCTTCCTTCTTTGCCTTTTCCTCACTTGAAGAGCAATAAATAATGCTCCACGTCTGAAGAAGAGGCTTAGTATTTGTGGTGAGAAAGGATATTGTTAAAAACTTTGGTCTGTCATTCTTATTAAAGTTACTATTTGCCGCATACTGCCTAGTGTTAAGGTGCCAGATTTCCTCCTGGGCTTAGAAGTGGTACCTATCCCACTGTGTACCAGAATTACTGAAAATCTGTTTAGCTTTTGCAAGCTGAAAGTATATTTAGCAAATTATTTATATGTTGTGTTTCTGATATTTTTTCTGCAAATGAAGTTGTTGCTCAGTACACTTCATTATAAAGCCTTTCATTTCTAAGACAGAATCACTAACCATGGAGTATCTGAGAGCAAGCTTCACAGGTTTTCTTGATATCTTTTGTTGAATGCAGTATTACCTCTTCAACTGCATACTCTTAAATCCAATGTAATGATCTAGTTTCCTGTAAGTGAGACAGATGATGTGCTATATAAACCAACTTTTACATGTTACAGAAATAATCCCTTTCAACAGGGGAAAGATTGCCTAGAGGAACTTTTTGAGAAAACACCTCATGAGAAATGCTAGTGTGATTGGTATTAGTTGCAACTCCTGTTAGCACTTCTCTGATAAGGATAAAGAAAAAAGGCAGACTGAGATCAATCTGTTTTTACAATTCCTTACATAAATCTTTAAGAGCAGAGAGATTGGCCATGGGTAGAGCTTGGATGAGACGTACAGTGGTGTCAGGAAAGAAAAGGAGATGTAGCAATGTGAAGTTTAGAATCATAGAATAGTTTGGGTTGGAAGGGACCTCTAAAGGTCATCTAGTCCAACCCCCCTGCCGTGGGGAGGGACATCTTCAACTAAATCAGGTTGCTCAGAGCCCCGTCCAACCTGACCTGGAATGTTTCCAGGGATGGGGCATCCACCACCTCTC
>NW_008795853.1:1550557-1583335 GCF_000699145.1 Aptenodytes forsteri | reverse complement strand
GATTGGCCTTCTGGGCTGCGAGCGCATGTTACTGGCTCATGTCCAGCTTTTCATCCAGCAGTACCCCCAAGTCCTTCTCGGCAGGGCTGCTCTCAATCCCTTCATCCCCCAGCCTGTATTGATAGTGGGGATTGCCCCGACCCAGGTGCAGGACCTTGCACTTGGCCTTGTTGAACCTCATGAGGTTCACACAGGCCCACTTCTCGAGCTTGTCCAGGTCCCTCTGAATGGAAACTGTGCTGTAACCTTCTTTGTGCCTCTCAAGAATGCCAGATCAGCCTCGTGAGCATCAAACCTCCTTCATTTCCTTTAAATGAAGGTGTGTTAAATTCCATAGATTATCAAAACTCTTCTGTCCCCAAGTATTTTGCCAGGAGTGAAAAGCTACATGGGGGTAAGGCTTAGCAAGATATGTGTAATAGTGGACTCCTGAAGGTATGTTGTTTGGTATGAGAATTCACAGATTAGTCTGGAAGAAGTCCAGGGTTAGATTTCATTCACAGTCTAGGCTGTAAAACATGTATGTTGCGTTTAAGTAGCTTCAGATCAACAGAAGATCTTTTTCCTTTTGCTTCCTGGGTTTGATTGTTATTCCAGGTGTGTTTCTTCACTTTCTTTCTGTATTTATATAATGTCATTTATATAACCAACACTATCTGGGAAAAAGAAGTACGAGTCACAGCTGAAAAATAAAACATAGAACTGCTGTGTCAGCCTTTTTGATGTACTGAAGTTTTTGGCTTTCAATTTTCTGGCCAATTGCCTCATTTTTGAATAAGTTAACCTGAGCTGAGGTGGAGGGTACAGAGAAAAATATATCTTCAGTATTTTATAATGTGACAATAAGAAAAAATGCATAAAATAAGTTTCTACCCTCTGGCTCCTACCAAGGTGAAGGTAAAAACTAGCATTTTATGAGTAATCAAGCTGTTCTCAGCCAGTTGCAGACAAGGATTCACATATCTTATGTCGAGGAGATGCTAGAGAGGAAATGGTGAGCTTTTTTCCTTAAAATAGTCTCCAAATTCTAATAAAGCACTTGTTCCAATAAAAGGACTAAGTCTAGCAAACATCAGTGCTATCACTGGCTCGTCGGCTGTGGAGCAGTCTTCACTGGAAAGAGAAGGCCCAGTCCTTCTCCCTTCTCCTCTGCAAGCAGGAGCTTTACATTTTCCAAGGCACTTGTGACTTGGGAGCGTGAAAACCCAGCCTTTACTCAAGTGTGAAATCAGGATTTTAGGACCAATGCATTATGACCCTTGGTTTTAGGTGATGTTTCTCACAAGGCCTGTGGATGTGTTTGTGATTGCAAGAAACAGATTACATCCAATTTAAAAAACAAACAAGTGTGCATGATGGCATTTGTTGTAACCTCTTTAGTGTAATAGCTAGTCTAACAAACACAGTGATTATTTTGGTGTCCCTTTGCTACACTGGAAAGAAGTATCCAATTAACAGTGAAGAAAACACATCTACTGTTCTGAATGCACAAAAGGCTGATTTAATGTCTAAATCTGAGAGTATTTAACATTGTGAGTAAAGCTAATTAAGCTATTAAGCTGACATGAAGAAAACACAAAGTAAAACCAAGATGATACCCGTTCTTGGCTTGCATTCACAACACAGCTGTATTCTTGCACTTTTTTGATACGATGACTCATACATAAGTACAGTAGTAGTTCTAATGAAATTTTTAATTAAACAGAAGGAAGGTCTGCTAGGTTAAATTGTTGCTGCTTTTCCTGGTATCCCAACTGACGACAGCATTGGGACTTCTCAGGGTTATTTGTGTCCTGCTGAAAATACCAATGTAATGTTCAGAATAGCTATATATGTGAGCTGTTGTTCTTTGAATCATTGGAGCAATTTTGTCCTAACTAAAGCAGTGTTGCGTATGGAGTCTGTACTACAGATGTGAGTCTCAATGTCTTTTCCATTGCCGAAGGTCATGCTCAATTTGCTGCTCTTGCATATTGCTGGGTAACATGGCATCTCTGTTACAAAACCAGCAGTACCAGTACTGCTGTTAAAAGACACCAGGTTTCAGAAGTTAAAAGGGTTAGTTAGTCAAGTGATGCATATTCACTGTATTTACAAAAAATTATTTTCCCCAAATATTCCAATATTTCTCAAATACTTTCATTCCTGAATATGTTTAAGTGTCAGACATTCAGTGCAGCTCTCAAAAGCAGTGCATGGTAATTCAATTGTGTGATGTTCTCTGTAATGGGAGCCATATGACTTGCATCCAGTGCAGTGATCAACAGTTGTATGTCTCCAGTATGCTACAGGACCCTAGAAATGCAGGATGCTTTCCAGACCCTCTTCTTTTACTTTGAAAGGCTTGAGTTCACCTGTGTACCTAAGCAGGTATTCCTTCATAAGCTTTCAGGTTACCTAATTATCAAAAAGAAAGTATTATCATTGAAAAGAAGCACAAGCTTGTGTACTTGACTGGGATGGAGTCTGCCAGAAAGTGTCCATTCTTTAGTTTGGTTTGAATTTATATTGTTTTCTCCACTGTAAATGTCCACAGTGTGCTCCTGCTCCTCTCCCTCCCCCTCCCATTGCACTGTGCTTTGGGAGAGGAGCAGAGCTGGGGAAGTAGGAGGAGACAGGCAAGGGTGAAAGGCCCTTAAGTAGTGTTCACACTTGGCTTCCTCTAGCAGCATCCATGTGTCAGGACTGAGACCATCTGCAGGGCATGGATGATGGATTTCCATCACCCCTGTCCTGCCATCTCTTTGCTGCTGGAATGGGAGTACTGGTGGAAAGACAAGGGGAGATGGATGCTGCCCAATATTGGGATCCCAGTGAGAAAGTGCTTTGTGGATCTAGTAGCTCAAATGTGAACTAGTCCAGTTGACGTTTTGTAGCTTACAGAGTATAATTTGAGCTGGCAGCATCGAGAAGGTGCAAGCAGGGGGGATTTCTGAGAGAGATTAAGTATATACAGTCTTTTTCAGATGAGGGGCTTGAATGTGGTGCTGTGGGAGTTTGGACACGAATGTAAGCATTTGACCTTGGGAGGGTGGGTGAAGTGGTCAGAGGGGCCTGTATGAGAAAATTTAGCTATGTTGTGTAGGCTCAAAGAATGTGACCTGAGATCGAGGGAAGAGCATGTTAAATGAGCAGCTAGAGAACAGGACCTGGGTTTCACAGCACGTGTGGGGAGGAAGAGCTGGACTTCCAGACCTAAACAGCTGGTAAGACTTTCATTAATCTGTTAACCACCATTCTTCACATTCCCTCAGTTTTCTTCAGAGGATAATTGTTTGCTTGCATTATTCTGCTTGGCTCAGCTTGTGAGACACAGTGTGCATCTACAAATGGCACTAGCTTCAGTATTTGGCTTGTAGTGCTTTCTCATAAAAGACTTCAGCCGCTATTGTTTTTAAAACCTTAGGCAGCTCACAGTAGAGCTCATGAAGGTATGCTCTGTGGATGATACAGGGACAAAGAGGCTTTTTTACAGAATGCTCTCTAAATCTCAGTGTGTAGACACTTTCAAATTAACATTTGACAATAGAATAATAATGTTAAACAAACCAGACAGTAAAATGCTAAGGCATTTCTGAGATGTTAGAACAATACATATGCTTCTCTCAAATTGGTAGTAATGTGAGCAATGGGACAAATGGCTGCTGAAGAATGAAACTAGCTTAAGGCAAACCACCCACCCCCCTGCCATTATCCTGTGAACTGTGTCCAGCAGGTCCCCAGTGTGTTGCAAACACTCAGGCAGAGCATAAAGCCTTTTTATGTAGGGTGACTGTGAATAATAGATACTATCCAGAAAAGAATTGCTACACATTGTGGAGTTCATTAATGCATGTGTAGTCAGCAAGAAGGTTGAATGAGAGATTTCTCTATTAACTGCTTACACAGACAGCTGACAATTCGGCCACTGTGTGCCCAGCAGGAGTGAGGTGGTAGAGAGTCTCTCTGGAGAGGAAAACTGTGATCATCTGCTTTGAGAGATGCAGTGGTCAGGGTTGGGAGGGAAGAGAAAGAAATGTCTGCAAGAATAAGTACTGGGAGAAAGCCATCTCACTTGACCCAAAAGGTGATGTTGCAGTAAGGTAGAGTTTGCTCTGCCTAAATCATTTCAGGAAGAGATTTACTAAGGGATACAATTATCTGTGTGAAATTTTGGAAAGCCCACATAAATTTTTCTTACGGGCACCACTGGTGCATCTCTCTCAAATAGTAGCAGTGTCACCAGGAGCAGGGAATGCCATTATCGCCTGCCCTCTTCAGGGCAGTATGTGGCAGAGAGGGGGAAGGAAGGTTTCAGGAAGGGTTGCTGAGCTCACACTGGCTGTGGGTCTGGCTGGATTTTGGGCAGTGATGGAGTTGAGTTGGGGAGGAGGCAAGACGCTCTGCTTCTCTAAGAGAAGAGCTAACATGTTAAAGACTGTCTGAAAGGAAAATGCTGAACATAGTTTTTTAATGGAAGAGTGTTGGAGATGAGTCTTTTGACTTCCTATCTGAAGTGTAAGTGATCCTGCATGATGTTTTGAAGCTCCTAGTTCACATTACTTTCCAAATGAATCCAATGTTTTTCTATGAGCTATTTCTAAGAAAACCAAAATTTCTGGGAAAAGCCATTTTATGGGTAGAGCCTGGTAAAAAGATTAGAAATAATTTTAGAACAGAGGCTCTGGGAACCAGGCAGATAAGAGGGAAGTTTTGGGCTTTGGCCTTGCTGGTTTGCATAAAAGCAAAGGGAAAGACTAAGCAGTGAGAGTTTTGGATAGGTACACACATGCAGACCGTGTGTATGCATCTCACACTTGTTCTGCATCTCACACTTGTTCTTGTCAGGGGTGAAAAATGTGCACAATCTAGCTGACAGTGTTGAGTGGATTTTAAAAGTAGGTCATTCAGTTAGTACCATTTCTTCCATTATTGCAAGGTTTGTTTTCTTTCAGGTATCCCAGCTTTACTTCACTATAGACTTCTGCTTGAGCCTCGTATTTCTTAATGACTGTTGTAGCATTGCGTATCAGTGTATCTAGTTCTTTCACAGCACTGTGGGAAAAAAAAAAAAGTAGGACTGGTGTAATGGGTGGTAACATCACCATTATCTTAACAAGCAGAGACCACATTCCATTTGACAAATGCCTTACTAGATCAGAAGTGTCTCAGTGTTTTCAGGTAGAAGTAGAAAATATTTTGGGTTTTGTATCCAGCTTGGCTGACACAGCACTCGTTAAGTACTGTGAAAAGCATTGTCTGCGCACAATACAAAGAAAATGCAGGTGCTGACAGGGGTATGAACCTGATGTCAAACATGTAAAAGCAACCTGTACCTTTGCTATTGCAAGGACCTGGTAGCTGTGTGTCTCTGAGTGGAGGTGTCACTTGGGGGCTTATGAATATTGTAGCAGTTCAGGAGTTAAATTTATTTTTTTTCTGAGACACAACAGATGTTCTGTCACTTCAATGACTCTAGGTACAATTTCATTTACTTAAACTTTATTACACAAATTTTACAAACCTATATAAATACCTTACTCCATATCTAAAACAGCTAAATTTTTTCTTTTTTTTTTTTTGGTGGTGGTGGTGATGGTGCCTTTTTTTCTTTTGCTATCTTTTTGGTTTAAGGCTATTTAGGTTGTACCAGTGAAAGTAGTGTTATCAAGAAATGCCTTAAATCCTGTCATAAAAGCAGATCCTGGCTTTCTACTTTATCTAAAAACAAAACAAAAAACCCCAAAACAAGAACAACAAAAACCCCCAAAACCAATAAAACCCACTAAGGTTGGTAATAGACTGATACACAACAATGATTACTCTAGACTCCTGACTGGCATAAATGGTTTGGAATAGACCTTGATGTTACCTGCCAAGAAGGGGCACTCGCAACACTTCCATGGGACTCCTATATTTAGAAGGTAGCACTGAAATGGGTACCTGGGCAAGATTTCATTGACACGAAAATGGAATAAGATCTGAAAAGACTCTTCCTTTTTTTTTTTATTATGCTGGGCAATAGTAGTTACAGCTGGAGGGATGAAAAAACAGATTCTGTAATGGTTGAGATGAGTTCCTGAGCAGCAGTGTGCGCCAGGCAGAGTGTCGATTTATGGCTGTTTTTCACTGGATTTCTGCAAATGCTTTTCTGAAAAACAGTTATAGGAAGGGCATGAGTTTGGTTTAAGTGATGTGGAGACACAAGTAAGAATGGGGGGAATGTCAAAATAGATCACTACAGCTTTTTCTGCATACCAGCAAAGGGGCAGGGAGACAGTTTGCTGACAACCAGAGAAGCAGCTTTGGGTACAGGAGACAATTGGTTGTGAATCAGGAATGTCAGGTATAAGTTACTTGCCTTGCCAGGGATAATTATTTAGACAGCTAACTTTCTTCAGTTGTGTGCTGGCTATCTCCTTGCCCTGAGTTGGGTGAGTAGCACAATGCAGCTGTTGCACAATTTCTTTTAATAATTGGGTTCTCAGACCGCATCTGTGTCACCTAGGGCAGCTTAAAAGCACACTGTGGGCTATGCTTCATCTAACTGCTGGTGGTACAGGTTTTGCGCTGACTTGATGTGCTCCAGAAATCTGTAGTGACCAGTGTTCAGGCCTGGGCATTTCTCTTTTCTCTCTTCAAAGCAAATAGTTGTTACTCAAGTGTGCATACCTGCTTCCGAACTAGCTTGGTAATGAAGGAGGAATAACCGCTGGAAAAACACATGCTTCAGGTGAGTGTCAGGAGAGTTGTGCTCTGTGTATGCCTGTGTTTGTCCTGAGTGGCAGACACTAGAATGCCTTTGTCACTTAGCTCTGGTGACAAGTCCCATTTTGCATCTTGCACTCTGATGCAAAGCATGCTCAGGATGCAGTTGTGTTTTGATATAGCGTTACTCCAGGTAACACTGTCCTTTCACATTCTCCCCATCTTTGTGTTGGTTGAGTGGAAGGACAAACTGCCAAAAAAAGCTTGGGGGTGGGAGGGTATTGGGAATGTTTGGAAAGAACAAAAGTGAGGCTGGGGTCTTGGGGGAGAGAAGGGCAGGAAGCCTAAGGGCGTAGATCTGGACAAATGTTCATCCTTAAATGATCATTTGCCCCACCTAGCATGGCAGGTATCCGAATGAACAGAGAGAGTTTCTGAACTGTAATTTCAGAAAGTGTTACCTATTATGTGGCTTGCAAAATATATGAAGGCTTGTGCAATCTTCTGTGGGGAGAAATTTAGTATCCCAAAAGGAAGAGCCTAGGTTTTTCAATTACCCACAGTTAGTTTTAGTGTATGGATAATTCAATAAACACTTTTTAACTTAAAAACATTGCAAAATGTGAGTGGAAGCAGGTAGAGATAATATTTTTAATAGGATCTGAAAAGAAGCTTCAATTGTAGTTACTATTTTGAAAATATACAGACCTCATTTTGTGGGGGGCTTGTAGCATATTGAAAAAGATTCAATGGAATTGATCGTCATTAATTTAGTTTTATCTGTGGGTTAAGTCCACAATAGGATGCACATTTTTGTGCACTGAGTGTGACAAAGATTTTTGTCTAAGACAAAGCCATGGACTCTGTCAGGGACCTGAAGTGGCATGCCAGGACTATCTTAATTAAGGTAAGATCTTTTCAAAACTGTCAGCTGCAAACATAGAAAAAAATAATTAGGTAAATTAAGCCACTAGTGTTATAATAGCTGAGACACTGATTTTTAACCTAGGTTGAGATTTTCATTGCAGGAGCAATTGCAAATGCTAGGCTCTGTCATCAGCAAGATGGACAAATAACTATCCCATTTATTTTTTTTCTGCAGCATTTTATAGTGAGTTCCAGGAATTAGATTTTTTGTTGTTGTTGTCTGCCTAAGGCCTGCTTTTTAGTGGAAAATAGAGAAAACATTCCTTCAGAAGAAGGAATGAAAAGTTTCATGCATTCAGCATTTGCATGCACAAGCAACCCAACCAATATTGTGAGAATAAGCAGAAGAATGAGATTTTCTGTTCACCTGAAAGAACTTGGTGAAACTACAAAGTTAGGTTCCTAAAAGAAAAATGTTCTTTTAAACCCATGGAGTATATTTTATAAGGAACAAGGAGGGTTGGCTCCCTGCGGCTGCAGAGAATGGAGGCAGTGTGTCATATGAAGACTCCATGAAAACGGCAACTATTCATTGCAGCCTGGCTCTTATTATCCAGGATCACAATGGTGGAAATGGCCTTTTTAAACTTGCTTAAGAACACACAGATCTGAATGTGTTTAGAGCTTGGATGCACTTGGTTGAATTGCATAGATGTCTTGATGTTGCCTTCAGTGTGTTCGTAACGGGTTGATGAAAGCATGCCAGAGCTAGGGAATACAAGTTGAGTGAGCTGGTCCTTTGGGATAATATCCTCTTCCACAGCATGGCATCTGAAGGCTGTGGTATGGCGGTGACAGTTCTGTGCCAGTCACCTATGAGAAGATTTGTAACCATTTTAAGGATGAGTAAAATGGCTTTTGTATTCTCTCTAAATTAACAGTAAATTGAATATAAGCGCAGCTGGCAGGAATCTGCAAATCTGCATTTGAAATTTCATAGCTCTTCACTAGAAAATTTTTCTGTATGATGATAGTTTCTTTGGTCTGCATTGCTTATTTCACTTACCTGCAGGAGGGAACCATAAGCTTTGTGTGGAGTAAACTGAAAAAAAAACTTACTGTAATGTTGTAATTTCTAATTTCTTACAGGAGACAGTAACTGCCCTGCCTTGAAAAAATGAGTAAGGGCCCTGTACCTTCAGCTGTGGGGAAGTAAGAAAGGAAGGACTTTTTATAACTTCCTATGATACTGGAAGTGCATTATTACTACAGAGTGTAATGCTAAAATACATTGGACCTTGCACACTGTCCATGACTTGTACGGAGCTGGTGACACAGTGAAATAGTGTGTGTATCAAGTGTTTGCATATGGGCAATTATGTTAAGTGTTTTCCTAAGAGATGACATCTGTAGGAATTGCATAATAATACTGAGATTAATGCAGTCACTTAGCATCAGGCAAGGCCCAGGCAGCTCCTCTCCATCTGCTCAAGTATTGCCTGCTAAGTTTATTGGTGGGTGAGTGACTGACTCTTCCAGTGTCACATAAGCTGAATGGGCAGGGAAAAATCACGCGTATGTGATGGAGTAGTGCCAAATCCCTTTCTTTGCCAAATGTATCCAATCATCTCTGGAAATATGCATTCTTCTAGTCCTAGCTTAGGTCATAAATGAAAATGGGCCTCTTCTCATGTGTGTGCTTTTATAGATACTAGCACTGTGATACTAGAGGCTGGTGGGTGTAGATATTCCCAGCTAGGCAAGTACAGAGAATAATCAGCATTATGCAAAGATGTCTTTCATGTGGTCCTAAAGTAAAAGGGACATGGCTTTGGGATGTTAAGATGTTTGGTGCAGGAACCCACCCACTCCTTGTTTTCTTGAGTCTTGTATTGAAATATAATTCTTGTAAAGATACTTTGTATCTTAACCATGTCATTTTGCTCCTTGCTGTATAAGTACTTTCTGCTGATGAATCTTATTACTTGTTAATTATTTAATGTAAACACCAGATGTAAAGAGGACCACCATGATTACAATGGTATCAAATAGAGCAAGAAAAATAAACCACATGGATATGTTTGTTTATATGCTCTTGTAAGATGCTAATGTCTACCTCTTTTTCAAGGAGCAATTTTACAGTCAGACACTGTTAATGGGTTAATGTATTGGGTTTTTTTTATCACTAATGGATTTTTGATAGGTTTTTAAGATTACTACGAGGGATTTTTAAACAATACTGTGTTGCACTTAGCACTTTTCATCACAGGATTGTTCACTCTTTTTGTCTAGGCAAATACTGCTACTGCGGTGCTTTATCAGATTGTGAAACTGAGGGCCGGTTTCTGCTTAAGGAGAGGAACAAACAAGAGATTAATATTCAAATTTATTAACTGTTTATTCCAACCTTAAAATTCTTCATAAGCTTTATGGAAATGTTGTGTATCACTTAAAATGAAAAGGGCAGAACAAAAGTTTCACTATTTTTTTATACTGGAGATTTCTCTGAAATACTCAGATGTTTAATGACCTCCAAACATTTCTGTA
This sequence comes from Aptenodytes forsteri, assembly GCF_000699145.1. NCBI lineage: Eukaryota > Metazoa > Chordata > Aves > Sphenisciformes > Spheniscidae > Aptenodytes > Aptenodytes forsteri. The sequence continues at coordinate 1,573,234 of NW_008795853.1, read as the reverse complement.
AGGAATATATGATCCCCCATTGAATTCTACAAAATCATTTCATCAAACCATAAACCACAGGGTTTTTTTACTAACTCCTGCATGAGTTTTCCAGAAGTGTCTCCCTGTCCCATATCATTAAAACACAGAAGGCGAGTGAGCAGGGTTGACAGCTCCCAACAGTTTTGGATCAAGAGAATAACAGTCCCAATAAATTAGAGACGACTGTCACCATTCATCATCTGCAGTATAAAATAGAGCTTGCTGGAGTAGAAGGGATGTCCTTGATTGTGGTGATGAGGCATATGGCGGGATGCCTAAGATAACATAGCAGCGATGGGAAGAAAGTCTTAAAAGCAAGGGGAGCATTTTTCTGTGCGACCGGTTGCCCTGCGTGGAGGCAGCGCAGGCAGTTGTCCCAGAGGTCAGATAACTTTTGGTGAGGTAGCCTGAGATAAGGCTGTAGTTTTCAGCCATTACTCACAGTCTGCAGACCGAGGGGTGACCACTGGTATTGCCAGATAAATTTCAGCAGGTAACTAACTACTGTGTTTTGTAAGGCAATTTTGATTTTGCTTCCATTTCTACTGCACACCAGAAGCTGATATTTTCTCACCAACTGTTACTCATTTCTTACTACGTTTACACTGACTTGTGAAAGACTCAGTAGCCTGTGCATTTAGATTGGGAGTCAGATTGCCTTTTGCTTACTTAAAATTACTTACCTGAATGTGCAAATAAAATTTGAGATAAACTTGTGGAGGCATGATAGATTAATTTTCAGTGCTCATTTGGCTACACTGGCTATATGAAAAATGGGACTCCTTTTGGGGACAAGTTGAATGCCTAAAACTACAGTTTGCTGCTTTATCATCTCAGCCCTGATGCTGCAGTGGATAATTAAAATACATCAATAAGGCATTAATGATGAAAAAATGATTTAAAAAATTCTTTGTTTGAAGAAAGTACATGACCATATGGAAATTATTCTGTATTTTAGCAAGTTTCTGTGAAACTGAACTAGAGAATATTCAGTGTCTGCTGAGCTGCCTGCCATGTTGGCCAGCAGACAGAAAAACTTGAGTTTCAGCAATGGCTTGCTGGAGGAGGGTCTTTCAGACACTTGAATTTGCTTTTTACTTTTTTCATAATAAAATGCACTATTTCTGAAAATGGTGAAAGTGTAGTAATAACTTTAGAGTCTGACGCCTAAGGACAGGCAGTGAATAGAACTTGGTCTCCTTTTTATTCCTCAGTTCCTCTATGGGTAACGAGCTTGGCCTCGTGCAACATTTTCTAGGGACTTCACTTGTCTTTGCTTCTGGTTATCAACTCCTTCAGCTGGTCATTAATCTCCAGGAAATGTTATGGAGCTTGAGCCTTATTACTTAAACAGAGTTCATCTTGTGGTTAGCTTTTTGTGCTTAAGATGTTGCTCTTGAATGCTGTGTTTCTTAGTAAAGAAAAGTTTCTTTGGGGGTGGTTATTGTGAGTTACACTTCGATCATAAGGAGTTCACATCTTCTGTTGGATATATAGCTAAAATACTGTAATAGAGTCTTTTATTTTGAATACATGTTGCTCTACATATATACAATACCTGTTTCATGAGTTGTGGATATCTGGTGAGAAGCCTGATTATGGATATGTCTGTCTAATTAGAAGGAACAAGACAAAGCCTGTCCCATGTCTAATGTTTGTCATTCATTGGTGTGTTGCAGATATTAAATGGCAAAGAGGAAACGAGCAGAAAATAATAGCCATTTCAAACAAAAACATTGTGTTACAGGTAGCACCAGGAAGTGAACTTTGGATGGTCTGGTGTTGGAGAAGTAAAACAGCTTTTGAAAGGATTTTATTATAGTTTGTTTTGCTGGAAAATTGATGGGACTGGAAATGAGGTGAAGCAAAAATGGTGGAAAAAGGTGCCCAGGAACCTGTGAAGCAGTTGAGGTGAGATTGAATGGTGGTGCATTGCTACCTCTGTCCATCACCTCTGCTCTCTTGTCTGGGCAGGCATCCTTAACAGACTCACACGTATTGGTTGTAAACAGCCATGGGGGCATAAAAAAAAAAAAAAGTGGCTGAAGGATTCCAGGTGTCATTACTGAGCTATCAGGAGACTAAATTAGGTATAGATAGCTGTTTTGTCATGGTGGGAGAGAGAGGAGGGACCTAGAGGCACACTTTGTGTTGTGTGCTTGGCGAGCACTATATGAGGAAGAGCCAGACAGAGCTAGAGGGGCACAAATCAAATAGCAGTGACTTGGGAAATGGAGATTATATTTTGATGGCAATAGCATGAAGTGCAGCACTCAATAATGGTTTCTTAATTTTCTCTTTACTTTTTTTTCCTGTGTTTTTGCATCATGCTTTCAGTAAAGCATTAAGAAACTTTAGCAGCAGCAGAGGCCATATCATCACTACCTGACTTAGCCAAGAAGCATTAAATATATTTGTTAGGTAGAAGGAATAACAATAGAATATGGAAAGTGCACAGATGTTGACAGAATAATAGGATTTTCTCCCCCACACAAGATATGGGCTGTCTTCCACCTTGCTTTCAAACACCAGAAATAACTTTTTGTCCTCCAGTGGTTAGCAACCCCCTTATGTGTTTTAAGTTTTTAAAGGTGTGACTGCTTGTAGCAGTCAGTCTTGGGTGGCCACAGAGGAAGATAAAGTGGGTAGCCTTCACAAGGACTCATTCCCCAAAGAGAAGGTGACAAGCTGGTAGCAGTGGTCCTGTTCTTGTAATCTCACATAATCTCCTGATCTTGTCAGAAAGGAGCTCATCTGACAAGTCTAATGCTCTAAGTGCATTAGACTAATCATGATATCAGGTCAATATCGAGTGGCCTGAGAAAACCAGCACTCAAGTGTTTTCCATCCCACACTCAGCCTAAATGCTGAAATGTTGCTGTAAAAATTCCCAAATGATTAGGGATGATAAGCAGTTACGTGATAATCGTTTTTGTCTACAGCTTGACCCTTGCACACTGCTCAATGTACTGTGATGGGCTTTTTGATGATCTTTCTCTTTTCCTGTTTAAAGGGAATTTCAGCACTGTAGGAGGTCTGTGTCCATTAAAAGGGCCTGTCATGATGACTTTTTTTCTCCCTTCCTTTTATTTACTTGGATGTGGTACAAGTGCCTCATGGCTCCTGAAGTAACAAAATGAATAGCTCACAAGAGAGCCTCGTTAGTTTTTAAATGAAAATAATTGAGTTCTTTTAGCCTATTAGTGCTTAAGAATAGCCTTCTCTAAGTCCATTACCTCTGAGATAAAAGCCGTATTTACAGCTTAATAAGCAGCGTGTACAACATGACTTGTTGCTATGGAAAGAGGCTTTCTTAGTTCTCTGCCAAGCAGAGTGGCTTGTGTAGTAGATAAAAACTGAATGACCTCAAACTGCATTCTTGAAATCCTCTTTACTCTTCAGTTGGCAATCTGCAAATATTTCCATAAGTGACTCTGGTTTTCTGGAGCTGCTCTCATTCCCTTTCCAACTCAGACAGTCAGCGACGTGGGAAAAGAAGCCCCTCCTGCCTATTGGGGCCAAATCTACGAGGGCAACACTCGCTACAGGAGCTCATCTCATCCAAGTGAAATGCCCAGAGCCCAGCCACGCGTGGCTTGATCAAAGCCTGTGAGATGTGGGCAGAATAGTCTGTTAAATTGGCAGTCTTATCCATTTTCATCACTGCAGCAAAGGGCCAACTTATTTGCAATGCAAAAGAGCAATGCAGAATATGTCCTGGGAAGGCAGAATTTTAGTAGCAAAACGTGTAATGACTGACTGCAGGGAGTAAAATAATTTGGAGCACCTTCACGAATTTCTTAGCGTAGCCTTATCTCAGACCTCGCAATTGCTGGAGTCCTGAGCTACAGCTGGAAAGTGTGCCCATGGTGCTGCTCCTGGATTTGGCACCAACACTGTGTGGACTAACCCAGTGGTCTTGGGTGGTGGTGGGCTTTTCTTGTTTTTAATAGTTGAACCCTGGTTTTGGGGGAGTAATTGATACTAGCCTCCATCAAGAATCATTCCAAGGTTGTTAAAATAGACTGGGCAGTATAAAAGTGTTTTGAGAGGAGTCTTGCCAGAGTACCTTTAAACAAGACATTTAACTCTTTATCAGCAACAAGGCACATAAAAATGCCTTTTGCTCTTTACTAGCTGAAGTTTGTAACAACTGCACAGAACACAGTGCAGTGGTGAAGAAACTGAGATGGTGCCATACTGATTAGTATAAGAAACTTCAATACAGCAGGTCCATGGCAGTGCCTTTATTCAGCTTGGGTTTATCAGATGGGTCCTTTTGCCCCTGTGGAAATGAGGACAGTTTGGTTTTAGAACTCATCCTTTTCCTTTAAGAATAGCAAGTTCAGGAGTTGATACTGGATGGGTGAAAAAAGGGTAGTTAATAGTTTTTGAAAGTTTAAATGCCAAAAAGGGCTTGGTGGTTATTGCTCTGATATCCACTGTCTTACTTTCCAATGTCTGTTTGTTGCAAAGACATTGCACAGGACAGCAGGGACCAGGACAGACTGCAACTCTCTTGATAGTAGCATGATATTAATAATAATGAGTGACAGAAGCCCGAAAATCCTGACAGTGTCTATAATGTGAGGCTGTATCCTACCAGCCGTTTGGATAGATGCTGTAGCTACCTCAGTTTAATAATAGAGACAAGAATCCCACAAGGCTGATGGTGGCTGTCATTTGTTTGACTGGCACTCATATTTAAAAGGCCTCTTGGCCAGAGATATCTTAAGTCTTGAATATATGGTACAAAACAGCTGTGTATCAGTTAAAATGCTCTGAAACTCAGTGACGAGGACTGTATACCAAATATCAGACAGGAGCATTTGCAGGCTTTCGTACTTGCATTCATTTTCCTAGAGGATAAAGCCATTTGTGTTCAAAAATAATTTTCTTTATCCTAAATTCTTCTCGGCACTCAAAGCTTTTTTAATCTTTGCATAAATGGGAACACAAGCCTTTATCTTGTACTCGGGAGGGAGGTCATTAAATTGTAGTACAAATTTGTATTTCAAAATGAAAATCTACTCAATCCCCTAGAGTGGAATAACATCTCATCAGTTGATCTTCTCTGCTTTAAAGGGGGGAAAAAAGAAGAAAGAAAGAGAGAAAGGGAGGGAGGGAGAGAGGGAGAGAAGGAGGGAAAAGTTTCCCTGGAGCGATCGTTGATACAAACTCTTCTTATGAAAGGGAAAGGAGGTGGTTTAGAGATGGGGGTTTCTAATTAGAGTTGTGGAAAATAGCCTTTTGTTCCCTAACACAAACCCTGCTAAAAATAGATGGATACTGTTGCTTCAAATGAACTTGCTACTGTTTGTGTTTGAGTGACTACGATGTTTATCATCTTGCAATTCAAGGGAGCTCTCAGGCTGGAGAGCTTTTTTGTTCTGTTTGTGCTAAGTGTATTCCAGGGGGTCCCACTTCTTGATTGGGGCTCTGACAATGGATCACAGCAGTAGAAATGATGATAACTTGCTTCGTTCTTCATAGCTCCAAGCCTCTCTTCAGATATCTCTGCTGACGCAGGCAGAAAATAAGTTTGAACCAAAGTCTTCTGTCTTTTAGATTTAAGTTATCACTCAGTGGCTTTCTTGGTTGGACTAGTTTTTCATAGTATACATACTTAAATGTTTGTCAGGCTAAATAGCAAGCATTTGTGAAAGGTTCCTAGCCGGATGGATTGGATCTGGGATGTGAGGCCCTGGTATTCTTCCTCTGTGGGGGAGGTGGGAATGTTTAACCCCTTTGTTGTTCCTAGGGGTTATGTGCACCCAGTCTCCCCTGACCTGTCCCACAGGAGGGACCTCTCCTTTGGGTGCTGATTGAAAAAGGTGGGAATTGTGTCTGGCTTTTGTGCATCTGGGTACATACACAAATAACTGAGTTTCTGAGTAAAAATGGGAAATCATAGCAGCATAATCCCTTTTTCTTCAGACAGATGTTTCCCAGGACAGCTGTTCAGTGAAAAGCCTTAGAATGGCTGAAATCTTGCTTTTCCATAAAAGCCGTATTTCATATCAACCCCCCACCCAACTCCAAAATCTGCCTGTGAGTCTGGATGTCTCTTCTTGGATTGCTATGTGGCACGTTCAGAAGCAGTTCACCTGCAGCTGTCTGCTTCACTCGGGGTATCCGTCCAGCTACATTAGATGAGTTAACCAGTTTGTATTCCATATTTCCTTGACAATTGTTGATGAAAATGTAAAAATTACCACAATTGGAATAGGAAACTAATGAAGAAAGCTCCAAAGCTATAAATGAGAGGTGCTGATTGTCAAAATTGATGCTAACATTTTTACAACAGAATTTGATTGATGTAACAGTTAAAACAGCAGCCTTGAACAGAATGCTTTTGTGAACAAGATAATTTCTCTGAGAAAATGCGTTCACGTAATTGTTTTAAAATGGAAGGCATGATAAATCTGTCTAGAGCCTACACACAGTAGAGCTGCCAAACCTGCCACCTGTTAAAGATTTTAATGAACTGTTCTTTATTTAACAGAAAAAGTCAAATTAATGCTGTCACTTGCCTTTGCTGAGACTTCCCTTATCTCAGGCGTTCTGAGATACCATTTAGCAAATGCTTCTAAGTGGAGCAACTCTGGTGTTTTAATTAGAATTGTGGCATACTGGTGAAGAAGGACATTAAATCTTAAATATGGCTTTCGTGCAGCTCAGCTATGAGGATGAGCTTCTTGTTCAAAGCCACAGGGACCTGGTGTTTTGTCAGGAGCTGAAGGATGCCCAAGCTCATGTTGTGCCATGAGATTAATGGGAAATCAGTTCTGGATTTTCTAAATGTAAGATATGTTTCTCAGAGTAAACCAAAAATGTACTAGGATGTTATACTTCTGTGTGTGAGAGAGAGAAAGCCTTTGAGTGCATTAAGACCTGTAAGACAGGGCTTAGTGGAGGTTTTTTTGCAGCAGCGGGAGAAGGGTTCACCCAGGTCTCCTTTCTGCAGCCTGTTTTCAGAGGTGAATTAGGAGATATGGAATATGCCAGACTTGAAACATCTGCATAAGGACAAATGCCATCTTCTCAGAGTCTGCAGAAAATTGATGTGCTGTTTTTTTACCACTGGTGAGTTGTGCGTGTCACTTAAGGGCCTTAGACTGGCAACAGTTTGGAAGATTACAACTTACTAGGATCTTTTTTCCTATGCTCTTCAATGAATCACCACTCTTGTTTTCCATCCAGGAGCGTAGTGGATGCTTGTTATGTAGTTCCTTGATTGTCCTTCACTTACTGTGGATGTGGAAAACATTTCTGGCTGAGTAAACAATACGCAACTTCTAGTTAAGCTATGCAATGACCAGACTGAAGCTCTCTGGTGTTTTAGAAGGGATGTAGAAGGCAGAAAGGTGCTAGAAAAAGTAGAAGCAGTAGGTAAGGAGGTAGAATAGCAAGGGAGAAAGCTGTGAAGAGATTTGTGAAGTTCATAGGTAAAGTAATGGGCATGATTAATAATAGCCATTGGTAGCAGCACAGGAGTTGTAAAATTAAATCCTTAAAAAATAATAATGAAACCTTATTAATTACCTTCATTGTCTATCCTGACTTCAACAGGCTTTGAAGCAGCCTATTGAAGCAGCCTTGAGCCAATGGCTCAAGTGTGAGATTGGAATTCAGGATTTTCTGTTTTTCTTTTGGCTGAACTACATTTTGTCCCATGAGACAAAATAATGTGACGGTTTTCACAAGCAACTCTAAATTTGAGACACCCCCTCCCTTTTTCTTGCCGTGTCCTAATCAGTACCTTGGTTTCCCATGATGATCCCAGCCTCCAGCTGTAGTCAGTATGCTCTGTAGCTGTGACGATGCCAGAAAATGGGGCCACTTCTGGTTAGGCTCCAAAGTAAACATTTTTACTTGCAGATCGGTGGACTAACAGATTTGACATCTTTGACCTGTGTTTTCACTTTGAAGAAAATAAATGTGCAACACAAATAAACGTGCATCTAAAACCACTTAAAACGCGTAAAACTTCAGGAGCTGTCTCTCTTTCAAAAAAGCAGATTCCAGTGTTGACAGCAGATGACTGGTATGAACTATTTTTTCTTGTTAGTTGGAGGAGAGGCCCCTTTTCAACAATAACTCCAGGCAGGGAGCAGTCTGCTGGCCAGAGTATTAGTGTGTTTGCCAGAAAACCTGGAGTTTTGTTTCTGTTCACCTGCTGTGTGAACTTTGTCTTAGTTTCTCTTCTTGCATAAATTGCAGTTCATACTCCACTTTTGTAAGGGATACTGCGATCTCTCCTGCAGACCTTGAAGACCTTCATGGTCATTTATGTTTTGGTAATTTATTAAAATAGCAACATGGAATCTCAACTATTTATATTAATATAGTGTGGAACAGAGCAGCTGCTACAGTGCAGTTAATAATGTTGGCCTCCAGTCACCCTGAATCCATTTTTGTCCTAGACTGTCTGGCACTCTGCAAGATACCCCCCCAACAGGTCTGCAGAAAGCTTGTCACACTGTCTTATGGAAAAGCATATAAATGATGGTTTCGTACTTAAATATGAAAACCCATAAAAAGCTGTAATAAACCCAAGTACACTCAGTTATTCTTGCTGTACCTTTACAGAATATTTTAAGATACCTTCGGTGTTATTAGGAGAAGTGAGTAAAAATCCAGATTATGAAAGTCTTATTTATTCTCACTGAAGTAAATGCTATTTTGAGACAACATAATCTTGAAAAGTATTGGCTAGTTTTAAAAGACATCTTTAATTCAAAAAGTCAGCCTCCCTGCGGTCCCTGGTAAGGTCCAGGAGCGAGTCCTTCTGGGGCCTTTTGGATATGGAGGGAGCAGCTGTATAGCTCAGCTTCATCAAGGCTTTGGATATGGTCTCCCATAGTGTCCTTATAGCCAAACTGCTGAGCTAAAGGCTGGAAAAGTGGATTTTTTATTCCATGTATAGCCCCTTCCAGCCTGTGTTAGCCTATGACTGTATGATTTTCATCATGCACCTTGTAAATTCCTCCTGGAGTAGCAAACCGGCCTTCCTGTCCTGGATGTTGAAGGAGATAAGTAGGAAAGGGATATCCAAGGGGAAACAACAGGTCAATTAAACTAGTGCCAAGAGGATTTGTTTGTGATGGTCCTTGAATGGTTTTTGCATTATCCTAGGTTGATTTTGTGATCCAGATCAGTTCATGGACTTGCTACAACTTGAAAGAGCCCTTGAATGCAGGGTGCAAGTTGAGGATTATGAAGAAACCGTGTGTACACAAAAAACCCGCACCCAAACCTATGCAAGCAAAATTGCAGAACTGTGCATGTGTTCTGCATAACTGAACTGGTCTAGAGGTTTGGGGCTGTTGTGATCTGTTGGTACCTGACTTGACCTAAACCAGCTCCCACTTAACCCTGCCTTGATTTTGTAATTATTTAAATTGGGGGATATCTGGCACTTTTTCTTACATAGCTAGTAATTTAAGCATTGTCCTCGAAAAACATATCAAATGATTGTATTCTGAGCAGACTTACATAAACGTAATGGAAAACTTCTATTTTTTTTGTATAGCGAAACCTGCAAGACCTGTATTCTACAAAGCTCTTCCTTCCCTTCTTCCCAGCCCATAGGAAAGCATTAAGGCAAATTCAGCTATAGCACCATGCAGTAACTTCCGCGTGAAAATAACAAGTGTTTGATTTATGTTGTCTCTCCAAATTTCTACCTCAAGTTGTGAAAGTATGTTTTAATTCATAAATATATTTATGTAGGTATCTATTTTGCCCAAGAGTCTAGTTTTTAGAACACCTTTGTCTTGCCAAAAGCATCAGCTTTCCATGGCAAACTCAGTATGTTTATAAACTGTGTCAGCATTTTATATGCTTGCATCCATCAAGTATCAAACAATTCAGTTCCTAAGGCAGCTTTTAATCAGCCAGAATTCTCTGCTCAATATTTAGGTTGCAAAATAAAAATACTTAAGGATACTTTTCAACACGTTACTAATACTTTGATTAAGAAACAGCTAGATCTCATGCAAAAGCTATAAAAACGTGTGATTCAGATCAGTTATAAAGATGAGAAACTATCTGAGAAGTCCAGTTTTAAATTGGAAATGGTATCACAGAATGGAAGAAGCAGACTAATACTCTGAACTGAAAGTAAAACCTGGAAAAAATCTACTGTACACAAATTGTACTGCTTGAGAAGTAATTTGTAATCAGTGAATCAGTTTTCCAGTTGTGTTAATTGTTCAGATAGCACGGAAGACATGACCCCAGTCTCCCCGAGATAGGATCACTGCTAATTAATGTAATCCCTTAGACAAGGACCAACAGAGTATCTTACACTAGATGCCAGAAAGCTAAATGAGCTATTTAATTTGTTTCAATGTGGTGTTTGTAGTGCAGTAGCACTTACAAGCCATGCTCATAAAACATTTACTATATAGGCAAATTCTAAACAATGTATAGATGTTAAAACAACAGGCAATATAGGCATTAAAAAACTTGCAGAAGAAAGATAACCCTTGCCATTAAGATCTAAAATTTTTCCATGTGAAACTAATCTTTTTTTCTTCAATAAAAAACTGTGAGATGATAACACATATAGGACAGGCAAACTCCACTGGAATATTCTTGCTAGCCAAAAGCCAGTAAGAATATTTGCACAGGAAAAGAAGAAACTACTTCAGTGGAGTCATATTCCCGTTTCCATGTCTCTGTCTGCCACCTTTCTTTACTTATGCTGTAAAAGTTGCACTTTATGTGTAATTTCTAGGAAATCTGCAGCAACTTCAACTTTTACTACATACTGACCTGGAAATGAACTGTCCTTGGGTGGGATGCTTGGCCATATATAGCTTTCCTGGAAAAATGCTGTGTGTGTTGGGGTTGGAAAGGGTTTTACTTCTTGAATTCAACACGGAAGTCATAAAAAACCCCAAAAAACCAAAACCGAACAAACTGATTTGAATCATCCCTTTTCTCAAGGCAAGAACAGTTTTATGTTAATCATTCCTGATAAATACTTGTCTTTATCTGTATTTGAAGTGCTTCAGAGCTGAAGACTTCAGTCTCTCAAGGCTGTGCTCTCCAGCTGTTTACTATTTCTTCTCCTGTTCACACTGGACCTAGAGAACAAAGGTGGTTTTTGTATATTTAAAAATGATTTATCTCATTTGATTTTTCAGTTTAAAAAGCCCGATTTTGTCCTTTTAGTAGGCTTTATAAGAGCAGAGTAGTGTAAGTTGTCATAAGCAAGACTGTTATCATAAGCTAAGCCAGTAAGAAATGCTGAAGAAAAGACAGAGTGGGGGGGAGAAGGATAATGATCCTAGATGAGAAACTTTGAAAGTGGTAAGTTATTTCTGATGGTCAGAAGCAGTCTGACCTCCACTTGGGATTTACCTGACCATGGTTTTACCCACTAATGTTTTTCTGGCTGTGTGCATTAGAGTAACTGTATTTAAGTGATAGTGAAAGGAGATTTCTTCTGGTGCTAAACCAGAGTGACTGCAGGGTTCCTGCTGGTGGGTGTAGCAGGGTCCCCTGTGAACCTGCCTCAGACACCTGAGTAAGATCACTCCCCTGCAAAGGCCTCTCTGGCAGGGTTTCCTGGGACTTAGAAATGGTGAAATTTTAATTATTTATTTCATTTGATTGTTATTTGTATGGCATTATTCTTTATTCTTTTAGTCCTTGTTCATGATCTTCAGAAAACGATGGCAAGCCGCTGCACTGAAGCACATGGTTATTTTGGAGCAAATTGCTTCAGCTCCTTTTGGCCCACTGACCAGCTTTGAGAGAGAGGTTGCACGTTTTAGTGCTCTGATCACTTGTGTTGGTTTTCTCCACCTTCTCTCTGCTGGGTCTGCACCCACCTTCCAGCACAGGGTCCCAGGCTGGGGCCAGTGTTCAGGCTGAGGCTGTTTCAGTTCAGAGGCGAACAGACAAGTTATTTGTTGCTCCATCGTCTGTGCTCCAGGGTGACATTTGCTCCTTCAAGTGTTGTGATATCTATCACTTATATTCACCTGTTAACTGTTACAGTGGGTCAGGTCTTGACAATCTGCTCTGAAAGCCAACCATAGTTATCCAGCTGTATATTTTTCCAACAAGGATGTAGTGTTGTTAGTGTTTCCACAGATTGTTAGACTGTGGAATTAATCCTTCTGCAATGTGAAAGCATAATTCAGAATGAGAACCAGCAAAGCACTTGATTATCATTAGCAGTTCTGGTAACTCTAAATGTTTTTCTTTCCATCATGGACTAGATCCTAATCCTTTCCATCAGCTGTGGGAATTAAACCAAATTGAGTGTATAAATGATATCCACTTGACCCTTGGAGGTAAGGCAACTGTGTGCAGTGACCACTGGTTGCCCAACTTTTCAAAATAAGAAAAGAAACCAAGATGGAATAGAAAGTTCAGTTTTAGGGCCTTTTTTCCCTCCCTCTGAATCATACCTTGAAAAATGTTTAGTTCAGTATTTAATGACTGATTTGATTTAACCTGCTCAATCATATAAGCTACGTTCTCTCACAGTGTTGCTGTATCTGTCAAGGCTGTCACTGGAGAGCTCTGTATATAAATGAGAGGCCATACTTGAAATTTTCTCCTGCCAAATATCATTCTTTTGGGGAATAATTGCAATGTTTTGGCCTAGACATTCTGAGGACTAGAAGTCAGTAAATTTCCTTTGCAAAAGACATCTGTAAAGCAAGACTTGGTCCTCTGTGTTCTGATGCTTTGTGCTTTATTGGGTTTTTTCCTTGGGAAAACAGTTTTATCTAATAATAAGCTAAATTTCTTATTGACCAGAGCTACTGGAAGTAAGATTTTTCATAGCTGCCTTTCTCTTCTATAGTAATTCAGTAATGCCCAGTCCCATTGTTGTCTATTGATCAAAATTTAATGATCATTATGAAGCCTAATTTTATCAAAACTTCCATGCATGCATCTAATAATGAGCTTAGCTTGTACTCATGAGTCCTTAAACTCTGTGCAATCTCTGAATTTATTTATACGTCTCCTTTTTCTTTGCCTTCAGAAAATACCAAGGCGTCCTTTCTGTAAGCAATATGGCAATTGCAGAGTGGGTTCCCCAGGAATACACCTTATATTGTAGAGCTCCCGCAACGCCTCTCGGCCGCTGGACCCTGTAACCTGTCCTGTTCAGTTAATTAAGTTCAGTCCCATCATACCTGTCTCCCCTCTCCCAAATCACAGTCCCAGTTACTCCTTCTGGAAGTGCTTGTGTGGGAGCAGATGCACACCGTGCCTTCATGCCTGAGCTAACTCTCAAGAGCATTACTCATGAATTGGCTCACCCCCTATAACTATCTTCCCGGCTCCTTATATCCCCCTGTGACAAACTTGAGAAAGAAAAGCAAAATCTCTGCAGGAGGAGCAGTGTTTCTCACAGAAGCTGGCAACATATAATTGAATAAGCTCATTCATTAGGGAGAAGCCAGGAGAGGGTGGGTAAAATAGAGGTGTTAAAGCTTCTCTAGATACCACAGAAAATCTGCTTTAGAAAGGAAAGCTGCTTCATGCTAACCCAAGTTCTGTCTGAAACTCTTCAAAATAGCAGGCAGAATTGAGAGGTGGGAAGAGCATGTTAAGTTTTACTTTCAACTGTAAGGTAGAGGTTGGTGTTGGGAAACAGATTCAGAAAGAGAAGCAGCTTTTAATAATCTCAGACATTGTCTCAGACGTGGTCAGGAAATGGTCACTCTTCTCTCTTGCCCTTACTAGAGAAATGAAAACCGTAGGCATGCAATATGCCTATATCTAGCCTCTGGTTTTAGACAAACTTAATTTTTTTGTGGTGTTATAGCTTAACTTGGTATGATCTTTCTTTCTCTTGTGGAACAAAAAAGGGATTTTTTTCTAGTGGCTGCTCAAGCCAAGATTGCTTCATTCTTGAGGAAAGAAGTTTCTCTCAAGTAGAGAGAGGCACTCAACCATTAAGTGAAATGTGTGGCAGGAGAGAAGGATAGAAAAATCTTTTAAAGAACTGTAGTCACATCCTAGTAAAATTGCCATCTCTCTCTCTTGTGTCAGAGTAAATGTTTTGGTGCTCATTGCTAAGCAAACAGTACATGTGGTATTCACAACCACAGAGGTGAATTTATTTGTTGTTTAGAAAATTAAGCTATGAGGTAGGTTTGAACCTTTCCTTAGGTAAAGGAAAAATCTCTTTTATACTCCTTCCGGAATTTCTGAGAACTAAATGACAATTCTCATTCTTCAACAGAAACAAACTGGAGTAATGCGTAATATAGCCAGATGAGAAAATGTCAAATGCAATGGAATTTATGCCAGAAAAATGTATGCTGTGTATTGACTGAATTTTATCCAACCAACCCTATTTCTTTTTTAATTTCTCTGTCCTCGTCTGTCTTCATTCCTGGCATGTTACCTACCCCCTGAAATCTGAGTAGCCGCCCCAGATGCCTCAAATATGATAGCGCTTGTTCTCTCCCTGTGCATACTGCAAAACTCTAAATGGCTGCAATAACTGCAAGACAAAGACTGCATCACCTCCTGTGGTAATTGTACTTCTTCCAGAGCTTGGTTGCTTAAGTGGTATAAAAATCCACTCTTACAAAAAACCTAAAAAATCTTGTTCTCGTATAATCAAAAAATTATTTTAAGAGAACATCTGGTCCTTCATTCTCTTACAATTATAGATTGTATTAACTATTTTATTGTTGTCCCACTATTGTCATGTGTGCTAGAAAACCTGACATTACGTATATATAACAGTGGCAATTCAGTAAAATCCGTAAAACTTGTTTTCTTTACATAGTGTTTACCAATAAAATTTAAAACCCCTAATGTACGTGGGGGACAAGAGATCTCTGGACAAAAATACTTCCTGTTTAAATTGAAGAACAGCAATTATGTAGCTTCAAACTGTCACTGGAGATTAGTAGTCAGAGCATTTACACTGCTTGAGTCACAGTTACAACCTTTTAAGCCTGCTCATGGTAACTACTCATCTATAGATTTGTTGCTACATAATCCCACCAAATTACTTGATAGATTGTAACTGTAGGACAGCAACAGGGATGACTGAAATGTTTTGAAATCGACCATTGTTATTTAATTGGATAGAGAGGCCAGTGAATTTGAAGCAAAGAGCTGGCCTCTGGCAGAGGATGCTTTTTTTGCAGAATAAGGCTCTAGAAGCAAGTTTGCTTTCACAATACGCAGTAACAGCAAACACCAGAGCTAAGCAAGGGTGAAAGCAAACCAGAGGTGCTGCGCTGGACAAAGCAAGCCAAGCCACATCAGCCAGCATGCTGTGAACACTGCTGGGTCATGCTATGCTGCAGGGCCAAGTGCACTTGGGATCTGTTGGGCTTTGCCCGGCTAGAGGCAGCCAAAGCAGTTCTCTGCCTCTGCCGCAGTACTGATCCACAGTTTGGAGCCAGCTAGTTAACTGGCCCAGATCCCAGTTTGAAATACAGATATCTCTGCATAGGTAGTTAAATGAAAGGGCTGGCTTTCAGAGTTGCTGTGCCCTTTTGCAGCAAGTGATTTTACTGGGATCTTGGAAATACATTGTAATGGTGGAGATCAAGTTGGATTTTTAAGAGGTTACTGCAGTCAAACTGTGCTTTTAGTGAGCACAGTGCAGGTTTCATTTTGACCTCAGTATAAATGGATTTCTGCCTGTGCTATAAATTTTCCTCCTCACCTCATGTCTGTAGGTTCCTGACAGCACAAAGGGCTCGCTTGGACTTGAGAGAATCTATTTTTGTGACAGTTTAAAGGCAAAAACAGTAGTTATGTGAGGAATGAGGAATCATAGTTAACTGATATCAGCTTACATGTTCACTTCTTTGCTATGCATCACTTGTTTATGAATTCACAATACATGTACCCATCTGTATGTACATGTAGAAATATACATGTATGTATATATGTGTGTGTGCATACGTATCAGGTATATTATTTAATCCGGGTTGAACAGGCTTTACTATGAAATACAATGGATGCCTTTCAGGCTGCAACCTTTTAAATACTAGTGACGTTGAGAGTATTATCCACTAAATGTAGTATTTTTCAGTTTAAGATGCCATCCAAGTTGAAGTGCACAGTTGTTCTTAAGTATGACACTTAAGACTTTCCAGAAACAGCAACAGTGACAAAAGAAACCACATAACAATGCTGTGTTGTACACAGCTGTGAGTCATATAACAGACACATGTACCCAAAGATCCTTTCTGCCTCTTAATCCTCCCCATCAGCTGCCTCGTTCCTGGCTGATGGCCTTCCTGCCTCTCTGAGAGCTGATTCTTCTTTACCCCTTCCTCCCTCTCTAAGCAAACCTTTTCTAAGAGCTGTGGAGATGTTTAGTGTGGCACTGCCTAGGGAGGGAGAGCACTTGGCATGGGGAATAGCAGTTGATTGCAAGCTGCAGGCCTTCTTAGCACTATTTCTGAGGACTGTTTTTTTCTAAGGGATGCAGTCCAGCCGATTTGGGAGCCGTCTTGCTGAGAGGCATGAGTAGCTGGGCTGCATTTGTTCAGGGGCTGCACTCTGGCAGGGATAAAACCCTGGAAACCTTTGCTGCCAAACCAACGCAGCCACTTCTGTGTTGTTGTGGTTAACTGGTAAAACAACCTCTAGCAACAAGCAAAGAGGAAGAAACTATGTGAAGATCCTCTAAGTTAACTGAAACTATACAAAAGTACCAGAAAAAAATTCCTGGGAAGAATTTCCCATGAAACAAGAAAAAGAGATATGTAAATGCAGCACTTATCTTGAAAGCTGAAGAAGAATTCAATGATCTTTGATAAATCATCAAAGTTGGAAGGGCAAGAAGAACATCTTATATAACTACTGATACCGTGGACTTCTGAAGTAACTTTTTTAAGAGGCGGCAGGACAAACTACAACCAAGCAAATAGACCAGTTAAGCCTTGGGGAACTGTATTAGAATAATTTAAATGCAGCACTTATCTTGAAAGCTGAAGAAGAATTCAATGATCTTTGATAAATCATCAAAGTTGGAAGGGCAAGAAGAACATCTTATATAACTACTGATACCGTGGACTTCTGAAGTAACTTTTTTAAGAGGCGGCAGGACAAACTACAACCAAGCAAATAGACCAGTTAAGCCTTGGGGAACTGTATTAGAATAAATACTGAAGACATTATTTTGGCAAGAAAGCAGTTAATTTCCTCATGTGTCTGCATGCTTTTTGAGTAAAATCCATCCAGAAAATCATGTATTTGTCTTCATAGTTGCCAGTCAGCATCTTAAAGGCATGGGAATTACTTGTATCATAAGCTTTCTTGGGAAAAACCTGGTATCTCTTGAACACAGGTGATAAGTCTGCTTCAGAAAATGAAGTTCAAACATGGCTGGGGAAAAGTGTACCTAGGGAAAAGTAATGAAAAAGAAAGAGGCACAGGGTTGCTTCACTGTTACAGTGCGTTACACAGAGTGTGCAAAACAGAAATACCATCTGTTAGCTGGCTGTCATGAAGCGCTTGTGTGGTGGCCATCCTGTCTCCTCTTCCATGCTTCCTCATGAAGTTCATCTGCTGAATGGTGCTGAAAGTGTTGAGGGGGACCAGTGTGGGATAAAACATCTCTTTGAGCAAGACTGTAATGCTGTGACTCTAATCCAAAGTAGATTTATGTCATTCTTGCAGCACTGCAGTATTTTATGAGACACTTCGTTAACTGAGTAGTAATTTTTCTTCAGTTAAAGGCTTCATATATGCAGATTTTTAATTTTAACAAAAATGTTGTTCTGCTATTTAGGTGATCTTTGGTTTGAAGCAACAGTGTACTGTAATAAAAGCCATGTGTGCAAGAAGCTCCTTTTCAAAGTGGGCTTGATACTTGGTTAGGGAAAAGGCCAATGCTTCTTGAGCAACCCAAACTTCTCCTGCATCCTGTGAGCCATCCTCGGTGCTCAGCTAGAGAAGCAAAACTGCCCTGGTAAGGACAGAAGTGTTGGAAATTGAAAAACAACCCGGGCTTACCACAGCAGGAGCTCTGCAAAATGCTGCTGACTTGGTGGAGGCACAGCCCATGAACAGAATGGCAATGGGAGTGAGGAGGGACTTGGGTCAGTGCCACATTTTTCTCCCACTCCCCTTTTTTCTGTATTTTTATAGACTGTATGTCTTGTTCCCTGCTGGCATCATGTTTTTTTCTTTCTTTTTTGAAAGCAGGATATTAGTCTGGTCCAATCTGTAGTCTTGGGTTGAGATTTTTTTTAAACAGTTTTGAATGATTGGTAAAGTTTGATATGAAGCAATGTGAAGTTTTCTAATTATGGAACATTTACATGCACAGATACCCAAGTCAAAAACATGTATTTCCTCTGGAAATCACCTTCATCTTTTATGTGCAAATTACTACCTTGTTAGGTGTCTAAGACTATGTAGTTGGTTTTCTCTTATTTCCCCCTGGAATTAGAGACTCAAGGGGAAAAACAGAGCTTTAACTTGTTGAACCTTTGCAACTTTCAGATAGTCTGTACTCTTTGGATTATCCAAGCTGTAAGGATGGGTCAGATGTTGCACCTTAAGGGCCCAGAAAGACAACTGAGCAAGGGGACCGACAGTGACGTGGGGACTGGGGTCCCCTGCTCGTATCAAATACCCAGCAGCCAGGGCTGTGCCACATAAGGGGCCGCAGGGGTTTTATTACAGTACAGATATGTTCCCTGGGTGTCAGCGTGCTCGTGTGAAACACGCTGCCAGCTGCTGAGAAACTAAGCAAAGGGACACTCCAGATAGCCTTGGTACCGTTATGTAGATAGCTACAAAACTTACTGAAGGGGAAGTGTTGCTGTATGGCGAAGGCAGACAGATGGGTGTGAAAGCAGACAGAATGGGAAGTGAAAGAGCTGCAATCGCTCTCTTAGGCTTTCCCCGCTAGTCTGGGGCATCCAGGTGCATGTTGCACAAACAAAGCTATTTTCTTATTTTTAAAAAAACACACACATACATATATTTAAGTATTTCATGTGCACTGATGTTTCCAATAATAGTTCTGAAAATAGATAGTAAAATAAAATTACCATTTGAGGACATGTTTTCTTTTTAAATGACAGCAATATTCTGTACGGTGTTGCTGTCTGGATTCCTTTCATGTTAACTTAGGTGTCATGTGTGGCTTTAGGCTTCACATTTTAGTAGATGAAGTAGGTTTCATCTATGAAATGAAGGCACTAAGGTTATAAGTATTATGACTGTTTTGTTCTTATGTTCTCAAAAATCTGTCATTAGGGCAGCTCACTGTAAAGTAAATACTAAAAGGGTTTTACATCAAAGAATCAGAAAGCATCACGTTGTAATGAGACTGCAGCATGTCTATTGCTAATGAGTTGACAACAAAGTTGAATGCAGTTTTCATTTACTGTCTCGTAAATTGATTTTAGTTTACAGTGCTGTAGGCTAGGTCTCCTTCATGTTGTATTTTTTGTTTAATTGAATAGCAAGATGTATAATTAGCTTAAATATGTTGTATGCCTGACACAAGCTCCTGAGCCAGTGAAATTTACTCCAGCGTGAAGACTCTGATCTGCTCATCGTGTGTGCTGGATGGAGCTTTTTTTAGGTAAAACCAGCTCAAGCTGAAAGTTAAAGTGGGCAAGAAAATTATACCAGTCTTAATGGTCTATTACATGTGACATAAAATATATGTAGTTAAAAATGTTTTTTAGATATTCCTCAGAAAAATGTATTCCTTATGTTGCTGTTTTTTTCCAGCTGTTATATGAGAAGTTGAGCTATTTTGTGACTTATTTTTTCCTGTTCATATAATCTTTTTTGTTTATGATACTATTCTTGCCTAATAAGGTATTTCACAGAAGGCTTTGGAGTGTGACAACTATTAACAGTTGCTGCTTGTAGTGGGAACAAAGGAAAATAGCTTCTAGCAGAGCTATTGGACCAAGGCACTTAATGCTTATAATACATCTGTATATGCAGTGAGTGGGGAAAGCTGCCCACCACTGCTAATGCTTGCTGCTAATACCACCTCAGCAGAATACTGTTCTGTTTCATCTGTTTTCAGTATAAAGTATCATAGTGTTTAATGGAGGTGATTTTTGTATGATCTGAAAAAATATCTGAGCACACTGTCTTTGGCTTCCCGTGACACACTGTACCCGCTGGCAGACAGCAATATAGTGACAAGTCGGTGTAGAGCTCAGTCTTCACATCAGCTGGTACAAATACTGATTTTGTGAAACATTTGTTACCTGTTTCTTCAGCTGACTTTTTCCTGTCGATTTGTAAGGTCTCCTTTGTGAGAAGACTATAGCATTCTGCTTGTCTTGCCTTCCCAGTAATGGTAAATGCTTCTGCTCATAATGAAGGTTACAGGCCATAGCAATGAATACTGGATATCAGAATTGATGTTTTTCCTGTACAGGGATATCTTTACTGCTGTTTAGATGAGGGGTCTGACGGATATTTAGAAGCAGTGTTTGGTGAAACTGCTATGGAAAATGGTGCTCCATGTTGGACTCAATGATCCTTATGGGGCCCTTCCAACTCAAGATATTCTATGTTTAAGCCATGTAAGTTATATAAGTTGTTTACTTTAGGGATAGGGGCCCTGTTATGCAGTAATTGGAGAATATTGGTAAGTAGGTATTATCTCCTATTAACAGTGATGGAGAGCTTATACGTAATACAATTCCTAGGATGCTGCTCTGAAAATTTACCCCTGAACAGCCATCCCAGCATAATTTCATTAAGGACTGCCTGCTAACTGAGGAGGAAATGGTACTAGGAGGAGCTGTAATATCTGAAAATGAAAAAGAGCTCTCAGAGGAAAGGGGCAGTCTATCCATCCCATGTGACAGCAGGGCAAAGAAGGAGGGGGGAAAAAAAAAACCCAAACCAACAAAAAGTTATGTCTTCACTCCACTGCAGCCCCAGAAATGTTTTGAGGGTTGCAGGCATTGTTTTTGGTAACCAGTGTTACCAAATATGCACAGCTAAAATTCCCCATCTGCCTTCTCAAGGTAGTAAAGCTGTTATAAAGGCGTTCAGTGCCCGTCACAGAGATTATCCGACATCTATCTGCCTGTAGCAAATGGATCTTTGAACAGGACTCTTGCTGTGCCTGCTGTGGCTTTGCAGCATGCCGGTCTGCTGGTGCTGCCAGTGGGTGGAAGTGGGATGTTTTCTCTGTACTGCTTCCCTGGGATGGTACGGCGAAAGGGCACAGAGCAGGAACTGGGTATGCACCCCACAAACTGATGTTACTCTTCTGTCCACATATCCTTTGGCTTTAGCCAAGAAGCCTAACTGGTAAGTTCATCTGCCTCACACATGCAACTTCATAGCTTTTTACCGGCAGGGTCAAACTAACCCTTTCTTTTTAGTCTTGAATTTTCCCTGCAGCACAGTGGAATTAGTCCATGTGGTTAGTACAGAAATCTGCATGGTATCAAAAACCCAAGAGAAGAAAAAAACCTAAAGCCATTATTGAATGCCTCAGTTAATTAAGGGGATCTATGATATTGGCTTTTGGGATAATCCCTCCTCAGTCTCACTTTGGAAGTCAGCTGCCCAGGCGCAACACCACAAATTCATGTATACCCCAGTCCAAACAGAAGAAACGTTAGTCTATCAGAAGCATGGTAGCAGTTTTAATCCCATGTTTGTTGTTATTTTTTTCTTTAGGGTACCATCTTTCTGCCTGGCAACAGAGTAATTGAGCATCCCTGCAATGAAGAAAGTCCAGGAAAGTTCCTTTTTGAAGTTGTTCCAGGTAGGATATTCTACTCCCTGTAAAAAGTCTTTGCAGTTTTGTTCTTGGTGGCAAGTGGCCACATCTGTTCTGCCAGAACAGAAGCTGAAGGTGATTAATGATTCAATTTAAGGAAAAAAAAATTAGTTAATTTGTTAATACTTTTATTCATAATTTTTTCATTCACCTCTGGACAGCGTAGGAAAAGGATGTGGTTTTTATTTGTCAGTGTAAAGCATGATTGTTCGCAGCAAGGGGCTGCACCACTGAGTGGCATAGTGATAGTACAAGTGTATTTGGTAATTATTTTAGATTATATTGGATGCTATGAAGTAGTGTGTCCTGTGGTAACAAAGGAATCCATAACTTAGCATCAACAGCTTATCAGTATAGCACATGGGCTTGATGACATCAGTACCATGACTTAAGAATGCTCCCTGGTCACTGTGGGTGGATAAACAGATTGTAACAATAGCAAGCATCGCTGCTTTGAAACCCTAAACTTGTTTTTAGCTGTGTTTTTTTGATTGGGTGTTTTTTTTCCTGGGGTAGATTTGTCTAAAGAACGTTACCCTGTCAACTGAGCGGTACTGCTGACTGCGTGTATTGCTTAAGTGATTTGCTAGCCTTCTCTCTGCCACCTTGGACTTCCGGAGGGCAGACTTTGGCCTGTTTAGTGGCCTGGTTGAGAGAGTCCCTTGGGAGGCAGTCCTGAAGGGCAAAGGAGTCCAGGAAGGCTGGACATTCTTCAAGAAGGAAATCTTAAAGGCACAGGAGCAGGCCATCCCCATGTGCTGAAAGACGAGCTGGCGGTGAAGAAGACCAGCCTGGCTGAACGGAGAGCTTTGCTGGAACTCAAGGGAAAACCAGAGAGTTTATGACCTTTGGAAGAAGGGGCAGGCAACTCAGGAGGACTACAAGGATGTCATGAGGTTATGCAGGGAGAA
>NW_008795853.1:1548226-1549217 GCF_000699145.1 Aptenodytes forsteri | reverse complement strand
TGAGGAGCAGCTGAGGGAACTGGGGTTGCTTAGTCTGGAGAAGAGGAGGCTGAGGGGAGACCTTATTGCTCTCTACAGCTACCTGAAAGGAGGTTGTAGTGAGGTGGGTGTCAGTCTCTTTTCCCAAGTAACAAGTGACAGGATGAGAGGAAATGGCCTCAAGTTGCGCCAGGGGAGGTTTAGATCAGATATTAGGAAAAATTTCTTTACCGAAAGGGTTGTCAAGCATTGGAACAGGCTGCCCAGGGAAGTGGTTGAGTCCCCATCCCTGGAGGTATTTAAAAGATGTGTAGACATGGTTCCTAGGGACATGGTTTGATGGTAGACTTGGCAGTGTTGGGTTAATGGTTGGACTTTATGGTCTTAAGGGTCTTTTCCAACCTAAATGATTCTATGTTTCAACGTCCAGTTAGCCCATTGTGTTTATTCAATGTATTCTGTTAATCCCCATATTACTTTTCAATTTACTTTCCCATTATGGTTATTTAAAAGGGTGAATAGAGGATAATGTTTATTGAAACTCATGTTCTTGCTCTTAAACCATCTCTGTGTCAAGGCACAAATGCAGTTGTCTTGACTGATGCATGGAGATTTTGATATGTTGTGGAAGAGTAAGAAATATGAAGTAGATTTCAAAGCTAAGGAAGCCGATCACTCACTGGAATTTGCAGATGCAGCTCAGCACAGTGCAGCTTTATTTTTTCTTTTATACATGGTAAAGAATTTGACTGTGAAAACTATGTGCAGTAAGGGGTTATGCATGGTATCCGTGAGGTTTGCTTAACATTCACCCCAGCTCGAGTCAGTCACGTGTTAAAAAGTTTCTCACTGTGGTCTGTATCTTTTTCATATGTTCAAAATATTGAAAGAAACCTGTTATTAGCATTGCAAGTCTGGGGTTGACTAAAATCTTGTTTCTGTTGAAAATTAAGAGAGTTCTTTTCAATTGAAAAAGTGCCTCCCCCCCCCCACCCCGAACACCAGAATGCTT
>NW_008795853.1:1526601-1547979 GCF_000699145.1 Aptenodytes forsteri | reverse complement strand
TGCCTCCCCCCCCCACCCCGAACACACAGAATGCTTTCTGACCTAAAGTTTCCAGGCAGAATGGGACTTCCAATCAGTCATTTCATAAATTAAGCCTGTATTTCTTCTGGATGTTGTAGATGGGAAAGAGAGAAGCTGAGCTTCTGTAGTTGTAGCTGTTGCTGTTATTGCAGTAGGGTCCATGCCCTACAGCAGTGGTTGTGGAGGGGATAAGATGAGCAGACAGTAGTGGACTGGCACTGATTTTGGTGATGATGCTCTCTCTCCTCCTGATAGACGTGACCATGGGAGAAGCAGCTGTAGTTCCTGCTGCAGGTTAAACTAGAAGGTGCTGCTGAGGAAGCGCACAAAACTGGGGTGTTCCCATCTCAAAATGGCTGCGATGCCACCTTTGCTGCCACATCAGATGTGAAGACATCGATATAAAGGATTTTGCTGAAACTGGTGCTCCATATGTCCTGATTCATATGACACCTTAATCTGTCTGATAATGCTCGCCCTGGGGGTGCTTATTATGCCTCTGGTCTATGTGAATTTGGCATCGAGTGTGGAATATTTAACTGTAGGCTTGAGCTGCGTGTGCCATGCAGGCATGAAAACCTTCCTGTGCAACTGTGCAGGCCATGTATGGCACCAGAGGGTCACTGCCTGCATAGGACCTGCCACAGCTGAGCTGCAGAAAGCTCCCTCAGATACAGCTTGTAATTTTCCCTAACAGGAGGAAATCTGGCTGATAACAGGATAGTACAAAATGGTAATGGAGAAGGCTTGAACAGTCATTTACATTTTGAAGGCAGGTACTTCTGTCCATGTTCAAGCACCTTCCTCAGAGATCACTCATTTTCTGTGTATCCCAAACACCGCTGATACCTGTGGGTTGTGTACAGCACATTTGGAGGTCAGACCGTACTTTGCTGCTGAGTTTGAATGCTTTTACCACAGTATCTGACTGTTGTCTAAATTGTAGAAAATGCAATGTTTCATCCTGGTTTTGAGTTACCAGTACACTCTTAAGTATCATCCACCATCTGTGTTGCTTCTGCTCCCATAATTTGACTGTTTATTGCTGGTTTTCAAAGTGTTGGCACCTCTCATCTGATTTTCTTCCAGCCTGAGCCCTTATGTGCCAAGCCTCAGCTCGGGGTCATCCTTCATGCCCAAGTTAAAAAGCCTTGGGCAGCATAGCTGACAATAGGAGTGCCAGCTGCCGAACTGATGGGCAATGCTGATGGGAGAGCACAATCGCTCTCGTGATTTCGCAAAATATTTGTTATGCCATCTTTCTATGCAATCAAGTTAAAAAGTAATTTGCAATTAGTTTTTGGGCTGCCTTCAATATTTATCTGGAGTCTTCCTGAGAATCAAGTAGGGATTTTTGTTTTGTTTTGGTTTTTTTATTGTTTTTAATTCTGAGTACGGGGTTTTGAATGTGTTTAGGATAGCACCACTATATTTATTTTCCCCCCTTGCTAACAAGCATGCAGCTATAGTGACTTCATACTGGAGCAATTTTCCTGGTGAGATATTATGCTAAGGATTCATGACCAAAAAAAAGTTTTTGGGAAATCAGATAGGACATTTCATGCCACAGCACTGGTCTTTAGGGGATGAAATTAAAATCAAGACAGACTGACTGCGGAGGCATCACAGTGCTTGTAGAAGTGTTGTCAGCTGTATGTTAAGCAAAGATGAAGTGAGCTTTGCCACCGTCGTCGTGTCACTGTTGCTTCTCAAGGCAAGTATTGTCAGCCTTTTGTAATGGAGCTGTTTGTCATCTGTATCCTTTTAGTGACTCAGTATAAAAGTCAGTTTTATAGGCTGACAGCAACAGAACTGGGCTCACTGAGTGTAATAGAGAAAAATATATTGTAGCCAAGGTCTGTTTAGCCTTTGTTAGCTTTTGTATGAGAAAACAGCTACATAGCAACAGGATCTATTTGCAGGGTTTTTTTTATTTTGTCAGCTTAAATGAACGTTGTGTTAAATGTATGGCACTGAAGCTCATGCTGCTCTTGGATTCTGTTTTCCCTGTATTAAAAGTTGAAGTAATTTTAGTTATAATCCCAAAGGCAATAGTGACAAGTCCTCTTTTTGTCTATCATGTCTGTGGGCGGCCTGAAAACTTCTGTGTGTGTTTGTTTATTGGTAATAAATGCAAATTATTTTGGGAATGTACGTGGGAGTGGGTTTATACTATGAAACTAATTCTCTGTACACAGCCATCTCTGAAGATGAATGAAAGAAATGTGTGTGGAGACAAGTATCTTGCAATTTTGATGCTGTAATTAAAATACAGATGCCTTTAATTTGCATTTTGAAAACATTCTGTTCATTCCTTAAGTCACGACATGGTTTAATACTTAAAATTGTTCCTTTTTTTTCTTTTGCTGTGCTGATGAAGTTAATTTACAGGAGTGAAACTGCCTCCTGTACAGCACGAGGCCCACACCACACTTCTGTGCAGGAGTTTTCTGTACCGGAGTCAGTGTGACCACGACGTGATTAGTGATGTCTGTGGTTATTAACAGCTTCTCTTGCACTCGGAGTAATGTTTCATACTCACAGAAACCAGAGGAGAGTTTAAATAAATACCTTTTTAATGTGAAATATGCACATAGAGCAAAGTTGTGTAATTAACTTTGTTCAAGTGATTGTGTTTTATTTGCTGTTATTTATTTATTGTTACTAGTTTTATTTAGAAGATAAAATCTCATTCTGTGTATTTGTTCCTTTCTAAAGGAAACCTGAGGTTTTTATGTTGGTATGCAGGTGTAATGGGGGAAGGCATTTGTGTTCACACAGAACTGAATCAGGTGACCTAGCTGTGTTTCACTGAACTAGGTGTCACCCTTAGGTACGGAGGTGCAGAACAGAGGGACATGAAAGCACCGTAGTTTGCATGTGTGGTGGTTTGCAGATGGGGGACTTGATTCCTGCTTGAGTCAAGTTGCTGCACTCCATTTGCACCAGGAGGAGCTGAGCACAGAGATGTGGGAAGCTCAGACTCATCCATTGCTTTTCACACAAGGCTCGCGAGCCTTTTTTGGAGTCCCCTGGACTTTTCAAGGGTTGCTGCCTTGAAGGCATTTTGAGCAAGGGCAATAGGAGCCTGCGGCTTTCCCAGGGATGTCCAGATGCTTGTAGGAGCTCCCAGGACTTGAATCCTCATCTTCTGATGCACTCAGGAAGCACCACCAGGTCAAAATTAGCTGGGACTATGTAGGTAATTGCCTAGAAGAGATGATGGTTATTGAATGGGCAAAGGAATTTGTTTGTCAGGCCTGAGAGCTGTAGTCAAGAGAAAAAGCCCAAACATATTGCTGAGAAAAATCGCACCATTTTTATTCTGGTTTAGATGAGCTCTCTCTGTGCACAATTTTTCTGCACATATATCTTTTCAGAAAGCAGTTTCTCAGTGATGCTATGCAACAGGAGTGTTGGTTCCCTTTGTGGCACTAATTGAAAACAGGCCAAACGGATTGCCACAATGAGACAACTTACTTCTGCTTCTTCAAGTAGAAGTACAGGATATAAATCAAAATATGACGTGTACTTAAAATACTTAAGCTACCTTCCCAAATGCTTCAGCTGGAAAGGATGTGAAACAAAAGCAGTTTCACTGGACTGCCATGTAACAAGGCTGTCTCAGGACTTAGTTTTGATACTCCAGCAATCTTTACTTCTGTGATAGTGTTCAAACGTTTGGCTGCTTTTGCATCACAGCTTTTCTCATAAGAGTTATTTTCAGGTAATTTAGAAGTCTGCAATAGGTTTTACAAATTGATATTAGGAAAGTGCTCCCCAATGCTATTGTGGAGAATACCCTACAAAGTATTTTGATATTATTTTGGAGGACTTGACTTGTTGCTGTTCACAGCATGTTTGAATCTCATTTTTCTGGCAGGAAATTCTTACGCTGTGCTTTCTCAGAACAGTGAGCAGTATTTCATCAGGTTTCTAGGCTGACTTTACAGACTTGTGAAGTCTTAGACTACAGAGCATTTCCCAAAAGCCCGTGGCTTTAGTAGAGAATCTCTGCAAGGGAGTGAAATATTAATTCCCAGAACTTTGAAATTGTTAGAATTATTTTTTCATTAGTCAGAAAAAGAAGAGGTGTCCACAGGCCTTCTTCTTTATTTCTTTATGTCTTTAATTGCATACCATATGGCAAATGAAGTTTCCTGCAGATTAACTGTTCTGGTAAGGAGCATGAGGTTGGTTTGAGGGGTTTTTTTAAGCTTCCTTTACATAAAAGGTTGGATAATAAACTATTTTGCTTCTACTGCTGCAATAGGCTTTCACTCCTCAAAGCTTAATGAATTTTTTAGTTCCAAAGGACGGTGTTATTTCAGTTCTGCAGGATAGCTATCTTATATTTAAGTCAGCTTAGATTTGCTTAGGTCTGTGCACCCGTGGCTGAGAGTCAGGAGGGATCTGTTTTGCATATGTGCATGTCACACTGATTTTACTGTCGGTAAACAAGCTCTTTAGCCTCCACAAGTGTGTTGTGAGGTTTGAGAAGATAAATGGCTGCCAGTGTGTTGTAAAGTTATTAAAAACTCTCCAGTTCCCTGTTGATACACAGTGCTGAGCAGATTAAGCCCTTCGAGACTTTCACTATGTGTTCTCAAACATCCGAAATGGGAAGGCCACAGGCTACTGATTGGCAGCATTTTTAATTAAGGATCCATGAAGGCCTGGAAAATGTGGATTTGATAAGTTCACTTGCATTTTTTCCCTAAGAGACACAAGTAAGACAAAACAGGAATTACAGCTAAATCTCTTTTGGCTAAACAAGCCATTTTCTTTGTAGTGCTCCCATGTACCTTAACAGGTTGGATACCGGATACTTACTGTAGCTTCTATTTCAGTATTCTTCTTTTCTGATATCAATACTTTGCAGTCCTAGAAGTCATATGACAGCAGGTCTTCTGTGGGATAGGAAAGGTTGGACTCTACAGTGAGGCACCAAACAGGGCAGATGATTAGCTGACATGTTTGACTGTGACTGGTATAATTCAACATGATGTCTTGGGGATGGAAATGTTTTAGAAGGTTTTGAACCCTGTTGTTTTGAAGTAGAACTGTTTGTTTTCTGTAAGGATGTAGCCCTGTGAGAAACAAGGGGCAAAAGTTCCCTGCCTTATCTTCTCAGGAGTAATTGCCATGTCCAAGGTGAGGATACACCCACACGTACGGCTTTCCTTGAAGGCTTAGCAGAGTGTTGGGAGCACAATGCACTAAGGAAATTCCCTTCTCTTGACTTCAGGAGAAAATTGTTTGTGTATTAAGAGGTTTCCCGCCCTGCTGCAAAAAATGTCTTTCCATAGTGCACATGCACACACACCTGAGCACTGAGGTGCTCTCTCTACCTTTGCTGTCATACAGATGCTCTGTATTTCCTTCACCATCAGCATGGCTAGCACAAAATTTATTCCCTTTTCTCCATGACATAAAACCCAAAAATGAAGTGTTAAACTAGTCAGCTGCTTTGACTTGTTCCCTGCGCTGAATTCCTATCTCCTCCTGGTGTGACCCTGGTGGATTTAATTGGTGCTGCCACAAAGATGAATGCCTCCTCCTGCATGCGCTGACAGCCAGCAGTGCCTCTTCATTAGTTGTCAGGAGCACAGGACCTCAAGGGCATTGCTGATACTGCCAACTGAACTAATTGTACCTCTGATATCTTCTGGAGGGAGCAGGCAGGCTGTTTAATCAAATGGGCACCAGCCTTACTGTGCATAGATATCTCCGTGTAATGGTATATTGCGCTAAAGCAGCTTTGAGCGCTGTTCGTTTCCTATTGAAGATCATCTGAACACATTGCCATCCTTATTAACAGAGTGATTTCTCTAAAATGTATTTGGTAGGGAGCCACCTCTCTGCATGTGGACACATTGGCACGCTCTGTCTCGTACTCGTCCTTCAAAGGAAGCTATAACAACTCTAAACTGCTTTTTTTTTTAAGTGACCATTGGAAATGCATGGAGTCAGCGAGCCAGAGAAATGAAGCCGGCTGAACCTTTGCTGCTTGTTTCTCACAAGGTTAATGGTGAGGGCTCAGTGGGAATGAACTCTTTTCCATCTCCAGCAGCAGCTCTTGTGATGCGCAAATATTTGATGTTCTCATAATAGGTTTGCCTCCTTCATAGTTTTTAGAAAAGCAAAACCCAAACCTTCCCCAGTCGTACATCCCTGTGAAATGAGACGGTGGGTCACGCCACCAAGCTGTTGTGCTGGCACCATAAAATCTGCTAATTTCAAGCTCAGTTCCCTACAGGTCAATGCATGTAATAACCCTTCTAGCCATGTTTTTCATGCCTTTGTTGTCATGGTTACTGAACAATGCTGGGGGAAGGCACCAAGTTCAAGATACCTGCTTTTTGTTCCAGTTCCAGCAGCATCTCCTTCCATGACATTGGACCAAGTACTACCTCTCTGTGCCCTCAAGTACTACCTCTCTGTGCCCTCATGTCCACGCATGTTTAATTGAGATGATACCTGCATCCTTGTGAGAGGTACAAGCCTTCCAAATTAATGATGTTAAGGAAATGTAAATCTGAACTAGTGATAGCCAGCAAGAAGTTTTTATAACCTTGATACTGGGGGTTTGGGGGAGAGAGGCAAGACCAGGATTGTGACACATACTTGCGGAGGGATATGAGTAGTTTTGCCTCCTCTCCTTCATATGAAAGATCCCCTCATGATATCACATCTGTTTAAAGATCAAGATTGGTGTGACACAGTCTTGGGCTACTAAAGAACTACCAGAAAATGTCCTGTTTATCCTGCAAGGGAAGATGGGGCACGTTTTCCCATTCAGAAGATGCGGTCCCTTTTCTGGTAGAACTCCAGCGCTGGTATCTAGCATATAAGAGCCTGCAATAGATGATTTAAACATAATTTCTTTAAATATAAAAATATTCATTCATTATTTATTATTTTCAGCCTAAAATTAATCTGATAGAAATTATAGCAGTTTAGGCCATCTACTTTTAAAGCTGAAGGAATTAAATATAGATGCAAGAACTATTTAAAAGAAAAATTAAAAAAAGAGCCCTTTCTAAATGTCTTCTATGAGGTATGCAGCATGTGCAGAATAGACAAATTATCCTCACTCATATGGCTTGGGTGTGTAACTTTGAAGTTAGTGAAACATGAGCCATCACAAATTTTCATATATAAACCCTGCTGTCTTGAATCCCTTCTATCTTTGTGAATGAGTACAGATTATAGGTTAAAAGTGCGTGTATTTATATTAGAAGAAGTAGTAATATTGCCTGCTTTCTGAATGCTATTTCCTAGTTACAGTCTATTTTGAAGATAAGTGACACATGAAGCACTTCTGAAAACTCCTGAACACTTGTAGCTTTCTTTCTTTTTTTCCCTTTAAAGTAATTCCACTTTTCAATCATTTGTTCTCAGTGGCATTAATTTCATGTGGCAGAAGACTGTACAGACTCTATAAAAATTTTGAGTGAGTGCAGGTTTTTTGCCTGCCTGGGCCATTACTCAAACATGGTATATAAAGCTGAAGTTAAAAAGTTATTTTTCACGTGTGTCTTTTAATTTAGAAGTAGTCTGCTTTTATTGGCCCTGCTTAAGACGTGGCGCATGTGATCTGATGTGTGTTTGCTCCATAGGTTAAGTTAGCAGTATCGTTCATTTGGATGAGCTTCTCTATGTGGCCCACTGGTGTCACTCTGGAGGTCATCTGCCACATAAGAGTTTGAAACATAATGGCGGTGGCATCTTTAAAAATGTAGGTGGCATAAAAGCAAACTTAAAGGTCGAGTTTGTGGTGAACGTCTTCCACCATCAGTGTGCATGTACACGAGATTCGCTCTTAGCGAGGATATAGCTCATGTCATGAAAATTACATTTGGGGACATGGTTTATTCCCACCCTATTTTAAATGCCACCAGTTGTAGTCACAGAAAGAATGAGATTTTTTTTTTCTCTGCCTCAGCACTGCAGCTGGCACTAAAGCTTGACAATCAATATTGATGTTGGCAAATGGCTTAGGTAGTGCCAGACATGCAGAGATAGTTCCCACGAAGCCAGGTGTTCCGTGGGAAATTAGAAAGGTAACTGGAATGAGAGCTTGTTGCTCTGACAATTTTTGATAGTGATTTGGGGACTAAATGGGGAGAGGGGGGAAAGCAATATTGGCTTTTTCCATTGTTCTGTTAAGGTGTGAAGAATTTCCTGAACTTTGATAGTGCAGACTCTGTGGGGCTGAAGTTAAATCACACCCCAACTGTATGGCTTGAATGAGTTGTGAAGCTACAGTAGGTTGAAACACAGAAACATAGAATAATTTAGGTTGGAAAAGACCTTTAAGATCATCGAGTCCAACTGTTAACTTTCAGCAATGTCTGTGTTACGTCTATTAACTATATGCCATGGACACACCATTTTGTTTGCCAATACAAAATCATGTGTGTTGATACTTTTGGCATTCTCTGGTGTGTAAATACAAACTTTGTCTCAAAAGAAACACAATGCCTTTTATCTTCCTAACTACATTAGAAGTCTGAACAGCATCTTTGACAGCTACTAGCTTAATTTTTTTAGCTTCATGTATGTCCCTTTAGTGGTGACATCAAAAAGTCCAGTGAAGTAATAGATGTACTTTTGTGTTGGATACCCTGTTAAGGGCTTCAATTTTTAGCTTGTTTCATGTCAGCAGTATCCTTGGCATATCATGAAGCACAGCTTGAAACTTAGATTCCCAGACAAATTCTGTGAAGTGGGAAGACAGTACTGGGAAAAATCAGAGGCAGTGGTAACTCAAACTTTTTGAAAAAAGATTTTCCTAAATATCCATATTGCTGACATTATTTTGATGAATTGTGATAATGATTACTTCACAGTCTACCTCTGCTCACTGAATTGAGGATCCATCGGCTTTAGTCAACATGAAAGTTTTATAAGATGATAATGTTTTTATTACAATTGCCTGTGTGCACTTTCTGTATTTGAGTTGTTAAAAGACGATCTGTACTTGATTACACTAAGTAATGAAAATAGCATTGTAGGAAGAAGTGAGACAGAAATGTTATGGAGGGATGCTCCAAAGTATAGACATTCAAGATATTGTTAGCCGGTGGGGTGTTCTGTAGTACAGATGTCTGCTGGTCTTCTGCAATAATAATAATAATAATAATGACATTCCCATGCTTGTTACCATTTTCAGCAAGAACCTCTGGAGATGCAAAAAGTAAATCAATTAAACTGCATATATATCCTCTGTCAAATAGCTGGTGGTATCCCATGTAAAATGGCAGGAAAGACAGAGAGTAGGTGTCTGTCTGGAAAGCCGGTGGCTGAGTCTAAAGGCAGATCTCACCTCCTTGGTGCACCAAAGCTTGTGCTCCCGATGTGGGAGGCAAAACTAGACAGGCAGTGAGCTTGTGAAGCCCTTTCATCTCTGAAAGTAGTGGGAAATGCAAGCTCCATTTGGATTAAAGGATGGTTTAGCCAAACATCCTCAAAATATGGTACTTCCTAGTCCCTAGGTCATCTGAATAGAAATTGGATTATTTTCCTAAAGTTTACAGATCTTAAGGCAGATATGCTTCATGGTTTTCTCATGTGCTTGGGTGTTGCTGCCTGACCTAATCCTCCGCCCTGTGGCTGTGGTGGTAAGAGGCTCACAAGTCCTTTGCTCTTCATCCAGTCCTTCTGCAGACTCTTTCATCTTCACCCTTTTCCATTACCGGTGTTAGGGGAATATTGATCCTTATTTAAAATAAAGTGTCATCTTTCATCTTTTTCAGCCTTGTATTAGAGGAGTGGGACAAAACTTTTTAAACCCATGGTGAGTGTGAGGACCTCGCTTGTCTTTGTTTCTTCAGCACAGGTATCAAATTTAAGGCTGAAAAGCAGAATTTCAGCCTCATATTTGCCAGTTTCACAGTTATATTGTGTACTAGTACATGGTGCTGATTTGTTATTCAGCATGGTAAAAGCTGGGTTAGCCTGACTCCTTCTGTCTGACAGGAAAGGAAAACCTTTCTGTGGGATGTGACTGTCTTGGCCCAGGGCGACATTGTCTCATCTCTCCTCATGGAATCATAGCTTGTACTGCTACCTCTGGAGATGGAAAGCTCTGCTAATTAAATTGTATGTCTTTTGTAAAGCTAATGGGCATAAATGGTTGTGAAATCTTGATGTTCTGTGCTGTATTTCAGATCCCTACTACATTCATAACTTCAGTAAGTGGTTAGCTTTTATTTTCTGGAAGAAATAATAATGAGGAACATGTGATGATTGATATATGTTTGTGAAGAGATAGCTTCAAACTACAAGCACAAGGTTGACTGTCAGGCCTTAATGAAGCTGGTCTACAATTTAGGTGATGATTAATGAAGGACTAATGTCAAGGAGCAGTGCTTGATGGTATTATGTTGACTTCTGCTGCAGACCAAACAGTCTCTTCTGTGGGAAGAGAAGGACTGCTGCCCTCGGTTGAAACAAGCTGTACCCAGCAGCCAACATTCCCGCTCCGTGGTGTGCATTGCAGGCGGCACATGTCCGGGGGCAGCCTGCCCTTTTGTCCATGCTTGGCTGTGTGCAGCCAAGGCTGGCAGGAGGATCCACTCTGCAAAGGGCTTCTTTCAGGGAGATTACGGAAAATGTGACAGCCTTATCAGCCAGTCTGCTGTGTGCCAACGTGGAGGAGGGAGAAGGAAAACACCCAGGGAAGGATGATCTTTCTGGCTTGCCAACTGCAGCGCCACAGCTACAGGGTCTGGGGGGAAGACGCCATCTGCTACCATTTGGCACGACTCGACTGCGAGAGCACAGAGCGCGTTATTGTCCTCAACCTTGGCAGAAGGAGCTGGCAGCGTGCCCGCTGGGCTGCTGTCTTCAGCAAGAGATAGGAGCGGGAGGGATGTGGTGGTAAAACAGCAACCACGTCTGTGTCTTGCATGCTGCAGTGGTGTGAGTGCTGGGGGAGAGGGACAGGGGTGCCTTGGACACTGCATGCCTCTCTGCTCCTGCCACAAAAGGACACGCTTCACCAGGAGTGAGTGGGTCCTGCTTGCCCATGCGGCCAGCAAGGGGCTCCCAAACCGTGGTGGAATAATGTGCCTGTCAAGGACAATAACACCATTAAAGCTTTTAGTCATGTTAGAGGGGTAATAACAGGAGGTTTACACAGGCTGATGAGAGAATGAGCTGGCTCAGTGGAGACCTTGCTGAACTTGGATAAACATCCCCAAACAAGATTAGCTACACCAGGGGCTGGTTTTCTTCAGAAGGAAAGGGCGCCTGCAGCTTCATGCCTTTCAGTTTGTCTTGTGGCTTACTGTCATCTCGAAGTGTGGACCTCATTTTCTAGGGAGACAAAAGGAGAGAGCAGGGGTTTAAGGAAAAACTTCAGATAAACTGCCTAAACCACCAGGTACATCTTTGCTCAGCGAACAAAATACTAACACCTCAGCTATGGGAATAAAACGGTGCAGAGGTGGGAGAGTGTACTTTTAGCAGCAAGCAAGACAAACAGTGAAATCAAGGTATGAGAGACAAGAATGGTTGGAGTTAAGGAGGATGAATAATGGAATTAAACAGTGGCTACCAAAAAGGTATATAAAGGGGAGTGTTTATATTGGGGCAACATGAAATAATTTGGGCCATACCCTTGTTACTTCCTTATCAGTGGAAAGTCAAGTTAAGCTATGGTAAAAGCAAGAGAATAGTCATAATATAGAACTTGTTCATGCAAGGCATGCATGCATGTGCGTGCTGTCTTTCCATCTGCAATATTGCGGAGGAGCACTTCCAAAATGGTGAAAGAGAATCCAGGCAGGGAGAGCAGCCTGCAGTTTGTTATGGGTCTGTGATGGATAAAAGCATGTTTAACTTCCATCTGTTCCATTTTGGATGATGCCGATAGAAGGGTCATAGCTTTGGCAGTGATGGATATTTGAAACCATTGCCATTTTTAGCTGTTCCAAAATGTTTCCCATTCTGTTTATTGGATGTCTATTTTTCTGTTTGATAATGTATTGCCAGGTACACTGCAGGTGGTGATTAGCTTACAAGTGTTAGATAAAGTGAGGCTCTCCTTGCTGTCTCTCCCTCTTACTGCTGTGCTTGGTACAAAAATGATGGGGAATGAAAATAGTTAGGGATATGTTTTGGCACATTCCAGATAACTGTAATTTTGCTTTCCTGGAATTGTATGCATAATTACCTTACAGTTTATGTTTATGAAATACTATTACAGCTGAGTGTAGCTTGAAAGTAATAAAGAACCTAGATTTTCAACTATAGTGTAATACAAGAAACAGATTACTTGCCAAATACAGTATTTTCTATGATTACTGAAATGTAAACATTTATCTTTTTTTTTTTTGTACATCTGTGCTGCCTCGTGATTAAAAACAAAGGCATTGAGGTGTGTCTCACATAATTCTGCTTTAATTAAAAATAAAAATGAATTGTGAATATGAAAAATGGTGCACCACATACAATTATAGCACTCAGTAGTTCTTCCTGGAAAGTGGCAAGAGTTCAGCAGCACGGGCACATGGGAGAGCCTGGGGTGCTACTTTAGAAAGTCGTCATTGTGGCAGGAGCTGGGCCCATGGGCAAGCATGTCTTCCTTCTAGAGGTTTGTTCTTTCTGTGTATCTCTAGAGGCAATCCGTATGGATCTAAGAGCAGGATTTTGCCACAAATGATTGCAAATCCATTTACTGTGGTTCCATATTATTAATCTTTGTAAATTTTTGTGATACTTAACCATCCTTTATTTAAAATACTGTAATTGCTCTGTTGACTCCAAATGCATATTTGGGATTGTCATTTAAAAGCCTTGTCAAAGGCGAGTTAGACTTCAGTGCACTAAAATCCAGTTAAAGAATCCCCAAAGGCTTTTTACATGTCAGTCTTTTTAAAGCCACATAGATTTGTGGAGAAGTGGGCTCCCTTAAAGAAGGTGCTGTAATAGGTGTACATGTATATGTTGATTTAATGTGTTTTGAGTACAGCTTTGTCCACACATGTAGATGATGGGAGAAGAAAAAACGTGAAAGTAATTTTCTACTTGAAAGTGATTCTGTTCTCTTGGGACTCCTACATACCTCAGTGATAAAACCTCAATTCAGATATGTTTGGCAGAGAGTGTCAACACTGGAGCTGGGGTAACTGAGGTTTACATTCTCAGAGTACCATTAAGTACTGTTGGATCTGCAGCTGGTTTTTTTTAAAGCATCAGCTCTCTTTTAATTCCTTTTCTGTTTTAACAGCACCATCTACATATCAACATGTTATTTAAAATAAATAGACAGAGAATACTCCCCTGGAAATGCCCTGAAGATTCGGTCACGTTCATAAGTTGCCTTGCGCCAACAAAGGCTGGGGAAGAGATTTAATAAGGCTTTTATTCCATAGTAATTAAATGTCTGACTGATGACACCATAACTCAACAGATTAAATTGCTGTGTGAAAAGATATAATCTGTCATGCAGGGATACACATTAGTAATTACTAGTGCTGGATGGCATGTGTGACACCCCCTCAAACCATGTTAGCCCTTGGTTGAGTCCCCGCGTCTGAAATAGAGGCAGTAATGCATAATGTTTTTCCTAAGGTGTTTTGTGCTTCTTAGTCTATAAGTGAAAGGGTAATGCTACTGAGTTATGTGAATTTGAACTTAAAACTGTCATTTTAATTGGTCACCATCCCTATTCCTTGATGTTTTTTTATTATTGTTTGTTTTAATATCAATGTTGCTGTTATTTTCTAAAGCAGGTAATTCATACAGTTCAGAGTCCAGCTAAAATCTCTACCAAAAGCATTTGGACAATTTCAGCCTTGATGTAGCTGGAGTACATCCTTGGAAGTCTGTTGTACTTAACCTGCTTCTGTTTCTGAAGAGAATAGGTAAAGATTAAATACTGTGCTTAGCTCTCCATCTTGCCCTTTCCTCCTTAAGTGGCGTAACTTGCTGCAAAGAAAAATATCAAGGTTTTGTACAGCCCTACTGCTCAGTAGAATTCATGTTCTCTCTAACAGTGATGTGAAAACTGCTTTTTGTGAATTGATGGTGAGAGCAGTGTTATGTGGAGTATGTGGCAGTTCTCTTAGTGGTCACTTCACTAATTTATATACTTAAGTGATTAATCTTGGCCAGCTCTTAAACAAACTGAGGTTTAAATCTAAGCTGGATTTTGTGCATCTGATGCAGTGATGCCTGACCTCTGTCTGTGCTCCACAGTAATATTTTGTTGTGCAGTGTGACAAAGAACCCCTCTCCTAATTTCTGCTACTAAACAGGCCTACTGAATAGTTTGTCTATGCTTAAAATTAATCTAAATACACACAGATGAGCTTCTCAAAATCCATTTATTCCTTCTGCTGAGGTGGGTGATGAAGTAGTATATAAAGGCCTCTCAAATGTAAAGACCTTGTAAACAGGCTGAACTCTGCCCTGATACAGTGCCAGGCAATAAGCTGAGAGCACCACTTGTTTGCTGCTGCTTCCAATTTACTTCAGGTTTTGTATCCTGTGGCAGCAAGCAGTGGTATTGTAGCCAGGCCTTTGGCTGTTCCTGTACTCGGCGGCTTTTTCCAGCTCTGTCTTTGCCCTGCTAAGGGAAAGAATTGCAATCCCCTTTTCATCCCTGATGAGACTTTGCTTCCTCTCTCCTACATCTTCCGGCCTTAGAGCTAGCTGTGTTTCTGCCCTCGCTGTGGTCTCTGGGAGTTGGCAATCCCAGTCCTGTCCTTGCCACTCCACATCCCAGTTACCCTTTGCAACCACCCTGGTCTTATTGACCAAAGCCTTCATGCAGCTTCACAAAAAATCTTGCTCCTGAAAGTCTCGCAATGGGGGCACACGGACAGGACTGAAAAGGGTGTTGTCCCAGTTTTCATTGTCAAGGGCCAGTTACAGTGTCAGCATGTACAAAGTCTGATATACCATTAAGAGTCCACTGGTTTTCAGGAAGACCTTAAAATCAAAGAAATTTTATGATCCATGCAACCATGAGGTTAGTAAAGTTAATGTTTCATTTTTATTGCCTGTGATGTACTATGCTGGGTCATGTAAGCCAAGCGCATGGCAGTGCTGCCCTCTGCAGCCTCCTGTTTTGGTGGCCACAGCGGCTGTGCGGACTTGTTTTAGGGCAGCCCTACCCGGGTAAGGCTGGAAAGCTACCCACCTTCAGCAAGGGCATCTTAATGCTCGCTCCTTCTGTTGTCACCCTGCTAATGTGCTTTTCAACGGCAGGCTATTGCACACCCCAGTCAGCCTTTCCCGTTGCTGTTAAGCAAGCCAGACTTCTCAAGTTTTCATGGGATGCTCTGAGCCTTAGCCCATGTTAATGATGCTCCCAATGTTAGTATAGACATATGCAGCAGAGCTAGTGGAGTGAGTTGACATGCAGTGGGTATGGTGAGTACGTACCCTCACATACAGTCATGGCTGTGTTTTGCTCCCTGTTCATCTCTGTCTGAAAGTTTGCACTTTTTGTGTCTGTTACCCGTTCTGGCAGCCCATGGCAAGAATAATTACTGCTTTATAGCTGGCATTTTTTGTGGAGTACAGTTCTTTGCTTGGAAAAAAAAAGTATTTTGGGAAAATGGGTACGATGTCCTTAGCACAGTTTGTTTGTTTGTCTGGACTGTGCATTAGGATGTTGTTTTGAAGAAGAGGTTGGATTTCTATGTATTTTCACAGCAGTAATTTTGAGTGGGCTGAAGAAGAGTGGTTGGATCTTTTGAGATAACTTTGGAAAAAGCCAAGCAACATTTTCCAGCTCTATTTTTGTTTCTGTATGGGATAATCAAGTCTATTTAATCCATTCAATGTCTCACGTGAGCAAAGAACGTGGTATTCTGTCACCAGATACACTTGGTTGCCTCACCTGTATTTGCTGGTGTACATAGTTACAGTGCATATTTGTCCTACTTGACTTAATCTGCCTCATTCAGATACAGATGCTCTTCTTCAAAGTTTTGTGTTTAGACTTATTTACAGTGTCTAAGTGAATTGAATTCATCCTGCATTTTCTTCATTGTAAGTGAGGAGGGAGATTGGCCTCGGTGTAATTCAATTTAAACTTATCCCAGCAATGTAGTTAACTTCCTAACAAATTATACAAAGTCCCACAGTTG
Source organism: Aptenodytes forsteri (assembly GCF_000699145.1). Taxonomy (NCBI): domain Eukaryota; kingdom Metazoa; phylum Chordata; class Aves; order Sphenisciformes; family Spheniscidae; genus Aptenodytes; species Aptenodytes forsteri. The sequence continues at coordinate 1,531,846 of NW_008795853.1, read as the reverse complement.
TGTGTATGATGACTTGGAAGAATTGAGCCAAGCTTTGACTTTCAAACTGGGGAATTGAGTTCTAATCTATCTGGCAGCTCCTCACTGCAAGTTTCTCAGCAGAGCCCTATTCTTGACTTTATTATTGTAATTTTTTCCTCTGTGACTATTTTATGTTCAGAAATTAACCATGAGCAATGATAATCTTTTTGGGAAGCCAGCAGGGAAACTCCAGAGACATGTTAAATTTAGTAAGTTGAAATGATCAAGTCACGAAGCTTGCAGAACCAATGCAGGATGCTGACTATGATTTTGATATTGACTTTATTGTTCTGTAGTCTGAGTTGTGAATAATGCCCAGCTGACAGAGGCAGAGAAACATGTCTTTTGTTAGCCAAAATAAAACCATGATGCTGTCTGCTGGAAAGAAAGGAGGGATTGATCCCGTGTAAGCTGTGTCAAACTTAGCATGTCTCGGCTCTTCCAAAAGTTTACCTACCAAGGTGAATCATCCCATTAAAAAGTCTCCATTGAATATGAAGTAGCCTGAACAGATGGAGAGTTTTTCATGGGCATCCTTACATATTGTATCGGGTCCTGGAAGCAAAACTGTAAAAGAAAATAAAGGCAATGAATGCTTAGTAGAATTTCCCACTAGTATAATCTCAATGCTGACAAGTTATGACAGGCAGCAGGTGAATGTATACTTGAGGATAGATCGTTTTGCCTCTCTCTTGCCAGGCATATAAATCTGTCTTCAATTATTCATATATATATATTCATATATATATATATATATATATATATATATATATATATATATATATATATATATATATATATATATATATATATATATATATATATATATATATATATATATATATATATATATATATATATATATATATATATATATATATATATATATATATATATATATATATATATATATATATATATATATATATATATATATTACAAGAAGTGAAGGTAAATATGTAAACAGTTTCTTCAATTTGCATTTAAATTACAAATTATTTTGACATTAAAAAACCCACTGATTAGTGCAAGCAAAAAGTTTTCACACATGAATGTAAGTTTCAGTGGGCTGCTCGCTTTCTCCTCACTTGATTTATATGAAATGCTTTCCAGTTGCTTTCCTGGTAGGCAGTTGTACTCCAAAATGCTCTCTGTGCTATCTTGTAACTAAAAAGAATAGCTTAGTGATACCATGCCAATGACACTGTAGGCATCTTGTTATCCAGGGCTACTTGAAAATTGGAGAGCATTTGAGGCAGTATAGGAGCTGCTGTAACCATTTTGTGTGATGAACAAATAGGGTTTAAAAAAAGCTCAGTTCTGGCTGCTAGATTGAATTTTCAAGAAGTATTGGCAGACAACAGGTATAAAGACCTATTAATCCCTGTGTACAAGAAAAAAATCAAGGTCATCAGAAAAAGCCTACCTCTGTGGAAGGTGCCAGTAGTTCAGCCATATAGCAGATGGAAGTAGTTAATGGAATACAAATACAAGAATTAAAAAACATACTAAGAAAAAATTATAGAATCAGATGGTATTAAAGTGGATTCTTGAAAATCATACATATAAATGCCATAAAACCACTACATTAATTCAAATTATTTTTCTATATTTGTGCACATATATTTATAGGCTGAACTATCCTGTTGTATTGTGAACAGTAGTCAAATGGAAAATTATGCATGGTCTTCACATTGTGTTTTCATAAATCGCAGTCATCCCTTGCATCCCCTTGGAAAGTAACTGTTGTTTCTAAAACTGAATCAGCTATATCTCCTCTCTAGGGAACAGTACTCTCCTGTCCTTGAAGGTGCTCAGAGATTTGAAAACGAGCTTTAAAGCTGCAGTGTTAGAAAAATTCACCTGAAGTACAATACACTTCAGATTTTCTTTCCATCTGCGACATGTCCTGACAAGCAGTGTTGTCTTAAGGGGGTTGTCCTGCTCGTGTTGCTGCCCAACAGATGTCTTCTGAAATTGTTTTCAGCCTCAATGTGCAGCTCTCCCACCTTTTCCTCTGCTTTGAGGATGAGCACAGAAGAGCATGGAGGCTTCCAAACTGTAACATAAATACTGTGTGTGTCTGTGAGAGTCACAGCAATCGTCTGTAGGCTTTTAAAAGGGTAAAGCATAAATTTGCAATGGTATTTTTGACTGGATTAGAAATATCCATCTCAGTCCTGAAACACTGCTTATAACTCATTGCTGTAATCTTTCTGTTAGTGCTGGGAAAAAGCTAGACACTGTTTTGCACAGAAGCGTGCATGCACAAGAGAGATGCTGCATGCTGTGGTTACAGCATTTCTGTGACTGATTGTACTATGTGAATATAGATTCTTTACCTGGGATGTGTTTTGACACATGCAGCTATTTCCGAAAAGCCTTTCTTGAATACCTGTGTATTACATTTTTAATAATAAATAAGAATGAAATGTTCCACCTTGTATTAATATATTTCAAAACTAGCTTATGTTGAAGGATGATTCACTCTTCTTTTCGAAGGGAAGTGCGCCCACACAGTTACTGAAGATTGCTGAATGTTAAGTGTTGTGACACTTGACCTTAATCTCTGTGTAACTCTGGGAATACTTGGAAGTCTGGCCTGAAATGGCCCCTGCGCACCTAGGAAGTTGTTTTGATTTTTGTTCTTTTCCCATTCTGCTATTAAACGTTTAAATATTCAGCGGTTAGGGTAAAATGTTCCAGATACTATGCTAACTAGTATTTCACCTATGTGATGTGAGGAAAAGAACCATAATTCTTAAACTGAGGTTAATTTAATAATTTTTTGCAAATGTTTTACAGGGGACTACTTGTAGGTTTTGGTTTTGTTATTTTCTTGTTTTAATGTTCTGGTTAATAAAGCTGTCTCAGGAAAATTGGAGAATGCTGTAGTTGGGCCTGTCTCTCACTGACCCTGTTGCACAGACAAGTTCAATTCGTAACAGAGAATCCAAAGCAGAAATGCAAACTTGGAGTGGGAGAATTTCCCTCCAGATACACAGCCTCGGGGGAGAGAGGAGAGCATGTAGCTCCATGGGTGCAGATACAGGCTCATCAGGAGAAGCTCGGGGTGCCACTTCCTCTGTGCACTCTGATGGGCAGTACTTGATCCTGTGTTCAGCAGGATAGATGGGATTGAAATGTACTTCAAACATATTGTTAAAGAGTAATTAAAAATAAGCAGAGTGGATGGCAGAGCTGGAGGGAGAATGCCAGTTCTCTGGGGACTCTGGGTGCTGGGATCAGATTGCAGCCTGTGGTGCCAGGTCCCACCCTGGCATCAGCTGAAGCTATCTTCTCATTCTCTGATGTATTTGCAATGTAAATAATACTATGTGTTAAAAAAACAAAAAAACTGTGCACTGTACTGCATGGCATAAAGAAATGTATGCACTCAGAATAAAAGGTGAGCTTGACTTGAAATTTCCTGGTTGCCTCCAGCTTCAGGCTGCAGAGGGATAGGAATATAGCTTGAATGAATGTGAGAACCATGCTGTGACACCTTCTCTTTACGTGTAGTTCTGTAATAAGTGGACAGATTTATAGGGACTTGTTTTGGAAAGTCAGTATTTATGATATGAGAAGCTGCAGCTGTGTTGGTCTGTGCTGCTACACCTCACGTTCAAATACATCAAAATGTTTGGCAAAACTGACTTCTTGGTGGAGATGAATCTACATTTTTATCAGTACTGCAAAGCTTCTGCATATTATTATTGAAATAAATTTGCCCCAGAAAGGAACAGAAATTTGTAACAAATCAGAATCCTGTCACAAAGTAGTTTAGTGCTTTAGCACCTTGCGAGAGAGTATATGGCCTGCTTGTTCTTATTTTTAGCTGGCAGTATTTTAATACTTACGTTAAGAGGCAATGTTATAACTAAAACATACGGTTCCATTAATGTAGAGGGGACATAACTTAGTCAAATGCTTGTGTGTTGATCCTACTTGTGACTGGCTCACTGATTCCAATAATGATTTGCAAGAAGGAAGCTCCCAAATACTTTAAAAATCTTACAATGTATTTTCTCTTTTTTTGGGTCTATCGGAAACATGTAATGACCTCTGTCTGGCAAACTACCACTTAGAATTTTGCAGCATTACATCTGACTCCTGATCATGGTGGCAAAATTCCCAGCAACTTCAATATAAATGAGATTGCAGCCCAGTTATGACAGGATATTATGGAAAATACCATAATACATTGAAATGGGAAAGAGGATTTTAGGTTGAAAACTGGTAAGTATCAAATTTGAATTTAGCCATAATAGCTATGTTTAAACATTCTCTCTCCCCCATTCCCCCATTCCCCCATGTGAATGTTCGGGGGGGGTAAAGTCATTGCAAGGACTTGAATAACTGCATGTGGTCAGGAAGTCTGTTCCAGATTGCATCCAAAAGCCTTATATGTAATAAGATACACTGCAGCTCTGAGAGTATGTTCTCAAGTAGAAAATCAAGCAATAACATTGAAAGTTAGTCTGTTGTTCTTTGTAGATCTTATTGCATTATAGAACTACATGAAAAGAATAAGAAGAAACCCACAGAGCCATGCCCTCTCTAAACTGTTCCTTGCCTATAATTTATTGTACTAAAAAAAAAAAAAAAAGAGGAGGACTGTGAGGTTGAGTTACCTCTGAAATGCATTGACTTTTAAATAAGAACAATATTTAAAATTTCACTTTTGCTGGCTAGAAACTGATTCTCTTAAGTTGACTTAGAACAACATTTGCAAAGATCAGGTCCTGTTTCAGTGATAAGCAATACAATTTTAATAATGAAAGCATCTACAGGGTATATTTATACTCAGCAGAGGGATATGTGTGTATAAACACAAGTATGTATGTATACTTGGTATTGTTTATTTATATACATGAGGATATGTTTAAAAAACAACTTTCTCCTTTGTGAGGTCAGAATTTATGCCTAGTATTGATAAAATCCATCTGCATGGTGATGGTTTTTGGAAACTTCAAACAAACGGTGCAACATTAGAACTCTTCCACTCCTGCCCCTGTCCTGGTTTCAGCAGGGATAGAGTTAATTTTCTTCCTAGTAGCTGGTACAGTGCTGTGGTTTGGATTTAGTATGAGAACAATGTTGGTAACACACCGATGTTTTAGTTGTTGCTAAGTGGTGCTTACACTTGTCAAAGACTTTTCAGCTTCTCATGCTCTACCGACTGAGAAGGCTGGAGGTGCACAAGAAGCTGGGAGGGGGCACA
>NW_008795853.1:1507496-1526449 GCF_000699145.1 Aptenodytes forsteri | reverse complement strand
AGTAGTAGTAGTAGTAGTATTTTATTTCAATTATTAAACTGTTTTTATCTTAACCCACGAGTTTTCTCACTTTTACTCTTCCAATTCTCTCCCCCATCCCACCGGGGCGGGGGGGAGTGAGCGAGCGGCTGTGTGGTGCTCAGTTGCTAACTGAGGTTAAACCACGACACCCCCACCTTCTACACAAGCATCCTCCTGGGAAGCTCTTTTGCCTATAATGTATGCATACCTAACACTTCAGTGTTGTACATAGTGTAAGATTTTTGTTCCATACAAAGGATTTTTTTTTCCCTAAAAGGTGAATTTTTTACATACTTATTAGATAGAAGAGCATCATATCTTAAAATAAGGAAGCAAGTGTAGTTTCATCTTTATAAAGCATTTGTCAGTTATAGAAATGCCACTTCAAAGATAGTGTTTAGCTATTCTTTACCTTTTTCACTTGTACCCAAAATTTGGCAACATTCTGGCTTTGAGAGTGTTTGGTTTTTGGGGTTTGGGTGGTGGCGGGAGGAGGATTGCAGGTTTTCCCTTGATGCTGATGAAATTTTTCAAGGGGGTTAATATGGAAGTACAGATACTCTTGCCCTGTCCTGCATCTAACCAGCCAGCATGTTTGACAGTGTTCTGCACATTATGAAATCGTATCAGTATGTCCCATGAGGCTCAGCCAAAGATGAGCTTCATGTTCCTTTAATGGCAGGAAGCAGAAGAAAAAGGAAAAGGGCATTCATGTACAAACACTTCCCACTCTGAGCTGACTCTTTTTTCTTTTCTTTTTTTTTCCCCAGATGATTTAGTGGTGTAGCTACTTAATGACTTCAAATAGCACTAAAATAAACAGCTGCTCCCAGTACTTCCTAGCTAATATAGCCTATCAGCTCAATGATTCATGGCAGAGTGATTAGATTCACTTCATTACTGATGGAGTAACTGGGAGACTGTAGGCAGATGTGTTTCCAAGAATAGCAGGCAGCTAACATCAGTCTGATGTCTCAGAAATCCTGGATGCTTTTCAGCGGATTTGTTTTGGGAATCGGAGGGAAGAAAATTTGGGAGTATTCGTAGCTTCTGCGAAGCACAGGCAATAAATTATGTGATGCCGCTCTGAGTTTTTACAGCACTCTTTAGATCTTGGTCATCTTCAGAAGCTGCTTCCTATAGTGACCAAGTGAAGAGGACACTATTTCAACTGGGGAAGTGTCCTGGTGAATAAGAGCTAGCAATTAAAGGGAAGACGTCAAGATCTTCCCTCTTCCTGATCTGCACTGCCTGGGAAACAAGATTGCTCAAGATTTGGGAGAAAAATGGTAAAGAAATCTTTAGTAGCTGCATGTGCTTCTGTTCTCAGCTCTCATGAATGTTGGGGCCAATGCTTAGTTGGTGAAATATGGATCCTGGAAGCATACATTTTGGCCTTTAAATGATTGCTATTGGATACTAAATGAATAAAACATGCAGGTCAATAAACTGGTTGTTTTCTCTCCAGTCCCACAAGCAGGGAGGCCTTGCTCTCACTGAGATCCAGCAGGAACTGGGGACGCTGGATGGCATCCTCATGGCACTGCCTTTTGGGTGCCCTCTGTTGGTGTCCCCTGCTGCCTGGGATGGTGGCCCTGGGCCAGCTGCTTGTCTTGGACCTTCTTCCCCTTGCCCTTAATTTTCTGATGGGAACATCAATGCAGCCCAACCATCGCCACTGGTGGCTGTGGGATGCTCAGCTCTTCTCCTGCAGTGTGTGTGATCGCTATGAATCTCATTTAAATTGCCTTCATGCTGTCGCTGAAACTTACTGTCAAGCAGCTACCTACTTGTGCAGCTCTTGTGGATCTACTTGCGTTTTCAGGCTTTCCCTGCTGAAACACCTTGTATGTGCCAAGCAGTGAAAGGGGCAGGCATCCACAAAGGATAGTTTACACAGTTGGTGGAGCACTACTGGAGGCAGTATTGACAGCCAGTTGGTTTACACCTTTGTACCTTGTAGTGAGATAACTCTTGCTGATATCATTAACCAGATAAAGCCATGGTTTGAGTCGCTCAGTGTTTCAGTGCTGTGGTATTAACTGGGAGTAAAAAGCAGAGTTACTGTAGGCACCAAGGTGTTGACATTTGCTGTTGACATGGCTTACAGCTATAGTTCTCCATCATCAGCAGGCGAGGAGGTCTGGAGGCTGTCCAGCTCCCCTTAGCTGACTTGTGTTGGCCAAACACTGCTGCCTTCTGATGCTGAGTGGCCCTCCTGCAGCTTTATCGGGAGCACATGCCCTATTTCAGATCGCACAGGCTCGTAGGAAGCAAAAGCCAACCATGTTTCCCCTTCAGGAGCGGATGTTTGCTGGAGTGAAGTAGTGTTGGCCAGATGATAAATGTAAGAAAAATTATGTTTTCACTTGCAAGTTGCTACCGCTAAGGCTCTCCCCTCTCTGTGTTTGACGTCTCCTTTTTTTTTCTTGTCCTTCTCCATGTGGTGATACTCTTCCAAGTGCTTGGACCATGTTGTTGCTTTCTTGTTGGTGGTGTAAAGTGCATGATGGTTGTGGTGAATTCATGGCTTACAATGGTAGTGGTTGGAGTGCGACGCCTTTATCTCGGGGGTTAGAACATAACGCCATGAGAGCATCATTTATTAATTTTAAGCCCCTAAAATGAAAGAAGAAAGTGGTGGATTGAAAGGGAATTCTAAAACCAGAAAGTAAAAATTTGCCCTAGTTTTAGTTCTGGTTGTTAGGAAGCCCCTAGTTTTTCTAAAAAGAGGGACAGTGCTGCTTCTGCTTCATGTGTGTTTTCTGGTATGTTTTGTAGCATGAAACTGGATGTAATTCTGCTCAACTTTGGCACTGAAAAGCAGAAAGCATAACCAAAACACGCTGGAGTACCTGTGCACTGTGACTGCTTTCAGTGGTTCCTAATGTAGCTCTGAGTTGTGGGACAAGCTCCCAGAAACAGTGCTTCAAGCTGTCTGCTGGTGGTTTCACATTGTGGAACTGTCATGGTCTTAAAATCTGGTGGAAGAAGGTAGGCAGAAAGAAACCCAACAGATGCTTTGTTGAATTAGCCAAATTTAAGTAGTGCTGTTTGTTTCAGAAACAACACACAAACAAAGCCCAAGCTAGTGTATTTTTGTTGTGGCCACCAACAGTGAATTCAAATGCAAAGCACCCGCTGACAAGCCCTGTCAAAGAGTGGGTCTCGGTCTTAAAATCTGGTGGAAGAAGGTAGGCAGAAAGAAACCCAACAGATGCTTTGTTGAATTAGCCAAATTTAAGTAGTGCTGTTTGTTTCAGAAACAACACACAAACAAAGCCCAAGCTAGTGTATTTTTGTTGTGGCCACCAACAGTGAATTCAAATGCAAAGCACCCGCTGACAAGCCCTGTCAAAGAGTGGGTCTCCAGTGCATCTGACCTGGATGGTTATTCACCTGACCTGGATGGTTATTCACCTGACCTGATGGTTATTCGTTTCAGAAACAACACACAAACAAAGCCCAAGCTAGTGTATTTTTGTTGTGGCCACCAACAGTGAATTCAAATGCAAAGCACCCGCTGACAAGCCCTGTCAAAGAGTGGGTCTCCAGTGCATCTGACCTGGATGGTTATTCACTTACTGCACTGTAGGAAATGGCTTGACCTTCTAAATAATTACTAGCCCAGTTATTCAGATCTGCAAAAATGTATGACAGCAGCTTAAAAGCCTCCACCTCCAATATATTCTTCATAGCATAATTATTGTTAGGGTCATTATCTGATTTTTAGATCCTTTCAACTGTGTCTGCTTGTTATTTCTCCCTCGGAGACAGATACAAAAGGGTATTTTATTTCTTGGAGTAAGAATGTAGCCTAAAGATCTAGTATGGGAGAATGTATTGTCTTCAGTGTGGCATAAACATTAACTTGATCCCTCCTAAGACAAATGTTTCTTGACAAATGAATGTAGTAATGCTCTCGTACGGGAGGTTTTCCTAAGGAAGTTTAGGTTTATGAAAAGATATTTTAATTTCTAGGAGAGAAAGTCCATATCTGCAAACTGTGGTGCCAGATGGACACTTGTATTTCTCCAAAGCTGAAATTTTTGGAGGCCATTTGAAGGTTTTACATTAACTCAGAAAGTAAATAAAAGAGAAATTGCACTAGCATAACTAGCTGGAAAGTTAATTCCTTATAAGTTTTATTGTCTGATGACTGTAAGCCAACTTGCATTCATGAGATATTTGCACTCATAATTGTGATATCTCTTTGATATACCTACAGATAGTAGTTTAACGATACAGTCAGAAACTTGGATGTTTGCATGACTGGTATTGCAGGCACACAAGCAAAACAAGCATCCTGTGGCTTAGTCCTTCAATTTTTCATTGATAAAGTAAAAGCACAGTAGTAAAAAGCTTTTATGCAAGATAGATAATCCCAGTTTATGCTGCATTATTAAGACAATAAATGTGAATGGGGTTTTATCGTTTGATTTACTAATACATTTTTTTTTTCTTTTAAGAACTAAAAATTCTGAGGGATTTTATTATACCATGCTTATTAATTCTATTCAATGAAAGATTCGAACTCGTGTTACAAGGGAAGTAAGGCACACGCCTCGCAGCTGCCTTTCTGTAAGAGTCTGGAATTGTTCCTTTGAGGCCATTATGGTTTGTATGTGAATGTGCATCCAATTTTAGACATTATTTCATAGACTATTATGCATGGCATGAATTTTGTTATCAAAAACACTGAAATACCTGTTAGAGCCATGTGGTATTCATCACACATGAAGGAACAGGCAGACCCAGTATGTGTAATTTTGAGTTCCCAGTAGCCTTGGCAGGGAGGTTGCTCTGTGCCCACCTTTGGAGAAAAGAGCTGTGCCTTCTCTGTTACTGCTTAAAAACTCAGTTCTATTAAACACGAAGGTCATTGGGTGTCACCAGACTGAGGCAGGGATAAATTGGTAAATAAAAGCACTTCTTCTGGCTGTGAGTCATACCTATTAGCTGTCTTATAGCAGTGGTATATGCAGTGGCCAGCTAAGCCTGTTGTAAGCCTGGAATTAAATGATCTGATCCGTAAGTATTTCTCTCCCTCCTAGCACGCATGCAACAAGCCCTTCCTTTCTGACAGAATGCTTTCCTTCAGCGTAGCTGCATGTTAAGCGTAAACTATACCCTAAGATACTAGAATGTGAGCACTATGTGGAAGTCCTTAAGATTTGTGTACATGTGTGGTGCCATGCATAGTGAGGCCCTAGCACAAGTTAGGGCATTAGGTATCCTGAACAGTAAAGGATTTGCCATAAGATGTGGAAGAGAGGAAATCACGATATAAGCTGGGATTTTCCAGTCTGCTGAGCCTTGTACTTCCAGACTTACTCATTAAGAGATTTATTATAAAAGAGCTAAAAAGATTTATTGAAGGTTTATTAAAGATTTATTAGAAGAGCAAGAAATACCCTTCAGAGACACTTATTCACTGCCTCTTCCCCTTCCCTGTGCTGACTTTAACACGCTGTTGTAAATAGCCGAGTGCACGATCAAGCAGTATTTGAAGAAGCCCTGTCCTGGGCTCATAAGTGTCTAGGCAGGCAATTTTAAGGCTGGGATTATGAAATGTAGCAGATTTCTGCAGAGAACAAGAAGGTTTAGACTCTGGGTGCAACATGACCTTTTATTTCCACCCCAGGTGGGCTTTGCCCTGCAAAGGGTGCGATTGAGCCTAACGTGCATGACTGGTAGTTAGGCAGGATTTGGTTACTAAACCTTAGAAGGGAAGCATTATAAATTGTGCTTCTCCTGGAAAATAACTTGGATATGCTCGCTTTTGTCTTTGGGTGGGTGCCAGCATGCACAGAGCAAGAGAGAGATTATTGCTAGCTGAGAAAAATGAATGGCTTTACGTATAAAACATGGGAACCGTCCCAAACTGTATGCATGTTTGCACTGGGAAACTACACACTCATGAATCCTACCCTGGCATCCCTGGCCCTTCTCAAAGCAATTCTTTGTGGTAACCTGTTATGCTCCTTCTTTAAATGTCAATTCTGTGTGGCAGACACTATGTATTTTTTTTTAATGCATCCAGCTAAATTCTAGATGTTAAAATAATTATATTCCTGGGGAGCTTCAGACCTGCTGAGAGTTAGAGCTAGATGTGGAAAGAAAGGAGTGAGCTTGAATGATTATCTAGTTTGGGGATTGGAGTAGGGGTCTTGGGAACAAGAATAGTCCCAGATCCCCCTCTTTTCACCCACCACTGGTCTTTTTCAAAATTCTGTGTTAAATGAGTGGAAATCTGAAAAAGTGTTGCCTACTTACATAGCATTAGTCACGAAAGATATGGTGAGCATATGCCCTTGTCCCTTAATGCCATTTTAAACTGATAAGACAGCTTAAGATACTGTTAGACTGCATACAGCACAGGAGGCTGAAATCGTCCCAGCAGCATGTCCCAGGGCAAGGTGTGTTCTTGGGAGTATTTTAGGGTAATGATCTTTATGCTTAAGTTTTTATGGGTTTGTGTTACAGGATATGCAGATGTGGTGTTTGTGCGCGTAAGTCTTTGAAACGTTCGAAGCATGCGTGCTCTTAGACTAGGTTGTGTGCTGGTTACTCCTACAGAAACCCCTAAATACATGTGCCTGAGCAGACACACACTCCAGGCACCAGATGCAGACTGAAAGACAACTAGAATAGAGTTAATAAATCTGGTGGAAAAATCTGTTTGAGGAGGGTCAGCATTGACCCAGAAGAAGCTAGGAAATTGTGAAAGCCAGAAAAAGCCCACTCTTGTAATTGGAGCCCTGGGACCTAAAACCTGGGAGGTAATGTAATTCATAGCTCCCTGGAGAACTCGGAGTCAACAATAGAACAAGCCAAGATGGGAGATTGAATAATCTATAAAACTGCCTGTGCAAAATTATTTGCTTTCTCCTTCCAAAAATGTAATAAACATATGTTAAAAATACAATTTTTCTTTTATTCTTGAAACATCAGTGACTGAAACAAATCACTTAAAAATTCTCAGTAATGGGGAGACAGTATTGTTGTGGGTCTCCTGTTTCGATTAGTTGAACTTGTTCTGTTCAAGATAACAGTGAAGCCAGGAAGCTTGGGAAATAAATGTTAAGCCAGAATCCTCTTAGTTCCTGTTTAGAGAAATGGTTGCTCTTTTAGGCTATTAAAAAGTGTCCAAAGCATACTGTGCATTTACTCTCTGAAGAGATTGAACTTAGAAGAGGCAAAGAGATAAAATTGTCCATCTGTGTTGATGGTGTTATGTCTTCTGATTTGTGTTCACAGTTCACATTTCCTGTAGTGTATGAGGACAGAAGTAGTTCACATGCATTTCTAAAGACATCAAAATATGCATGCACTGGAATGCAAAAGATGATTAAAATATCACAGTTTGCTACTTACTATAACTAATCAGTCCAGTCCACTGCATATTTCTGAATCCCTCACTGACATTTATGGATTCCTTCTAATAAGGTTTTTAATGAAAATGCTGAGATTGAGAGTAAACATTAAATACTTCAGTAATGTACATGTTTTAAAGTCGTCATAATCAGAAAAAGAATGATGTAGTGCATTTCTTTGAAAGACTGACAGAGCTTTTTAAAAAATATTTTCATAATGCCTGATACCTTTGTTCTGCTAGTGCTCTCAGTGGAGAGGACAAGAATTTGAAACTGTTCCTCTATCTATCCGTCCTCTGTTACTTTGCCCACTGAAACCCAAGAGATACCGTTGGTCTGCATTTCCTGGATGAACAATTAAGAAAAATAGTGTCCATCTGTTGTTTATGAAAAATTTGGATGGGAAAATGCTGATTTACACATGGTCGGAGAGTGGATAAAGTTTGTTTTGCAAGGGACATCAAAGAGCAGCGCACCCTTGGGTCTGCAGCTGCCCAAGGAAGCTTTACACCCAGGCTAGTACTAGCCAGCAGCCTGTTGATGTCTTGCTACTTGGCTGTTGCAATCTCTGCCATCTGGCGGACAGCAGCACAAGTCAGTAGCGGGCCTGGGCAGGTGGGTGGGTTGCTCAGATTGCGCATGAAAATGTTAGTTTTGCATGTGGGACCTCTCTGAGATACTGGCAAGGGACAGTGATTCTGTGTTTTGCCTGTCTGACAGGGGACACGGTACAGCCTCAATCTCCGGCAGAGGAGGTTTGCTGAAGAGTTGTTTATAACCTACAGTGCCTCCAATTTTGAGGTGTCTCCATTTTTTCCAGCACTTTGCTTCCATGCCATTCAATAAAGTGCAGTTATTTCTGTTATTTTTGATACTTCACATGCACAGTCTGGGAGTGTGCTACCAAGGAGTTTCAAACTCTTGTTATGACGCTAGAGCTTCATGCCATGACCTGAACAGCAAAAAGTGATTCTTGGTGCCTGTGCTGAGATACTATTGAAGTTAAATGGGAAGGTACTTTGTGTTTTCAAATTACAGACTACTTTTAATTGTCATTTGTCATTAATTTCTCTTTTTTTCCAGTTTTTTTGATCCTTTGCTATTCAGGATGGCCAAATACTAGCAACCTGGGGCTGCCTAACAGCTGGGAGGTGCCAGTGCTCTGAGACTTGATCATCTCCGCTGTATTTGGACTGTTTGTGAAGGCTATGGAAAAGGCTTGGAAGCAGTGCTGACATTCATTGGCATTAATTTTGAAAAATTAAAATTATTCTGGGTGTACAGCATACTTGTTATGCCTGGCTTGCACCAGGTGGCATGAAGATATGCAATTCAATGAGCCTGTTCTGTGAAAAGGTCACAAAATCAGCATGCGCTTTCAACTGCATACTGAAGAAGCAGGAAAACCTGAAGCACCGCTAAGCTGTTGCCCGCCTGCACCCTTGGTACATGGTGGTATTGGTGCTGCTCATGTTTGTTAGATATGGTTCCTGCTGGCATTTCTGCGGGTTTTGTACCTTCATGTATCTGTCCAAGGTTACAGTTTCCCCAGGACCTCAAGCAAATGTTCTCTGTTTCTCTGAGCAACTAGAAATCTGATGTAGCATAAGTTTGACAATCCTTTTGCTCAAGCAGTTAACTCTGAAGCACTACCAGTTGTCTCTTCTTTTATGGGGACTGCATTTATGCTTAAAGAAAATACAATTTGGATTTATTTGTAGCTCGATTTGGAGTTTTTCAAATGCACTATGGCATCCTCTGCTTTTATATGTAGTTGAAGGTGAAAAGCTGAAGTACTATTTTCAAGAGACAATAGTAATAAATTATAAAAATGTATAGCATTTTTAGGAATCGGGAAATAACAGGGCATTATACAGCAAGAAGCAGCAGAAATGTGGGTTATCTAGTCTGTCACAACATTGTTCACATCAGACAACCACTTTGAAATCTTTTACATTAACTCCTCAGTGAGCAGTGCACATGGGTGTTTTCCCATTGCTTTTTGAAAGTGGATTGATATCACTTAAGGCAGTGCTGTTGTCTACTCAGGCTGCTCAAATGAATTGTACACCAAAGTTTAGATGGAAATTCTTGCCTTTCCTCTGGTGCCAAGGGATTTCAACTGGTCATTTTAGCTTTTAAAATATTTATTCAATATTACACAACACAAAACCTCCTAAAGACTTGTGCTTCCTGGTGTGAATGTGGTTGTACATAGGCTGGTTGTAGCCTAGCTGGTGCTGGCTGGGTGAGTGCAGTTTGGAGTCTGCATGGGCATCACTTGTTCCACTGGAGTTTCTGTGGAACTCTGCATTTCTCACTTGAATTGGCGACTGTTGTCTGCATGAACAAACCCATTTCTCCTTTCCCAGACCATGTCGTACTGGCATCCTGACAACAGAAAGCTAACAAAACGAAACATTATACAGACTACCTCCTTTTCTGTGTGCTTTGAGAGTTAGGGATTTTACACAAACTCCAAATTTATTTCCTGAATAATTCTTGCAGTAGAGAAACTTAAGGCCAGATTTATGTCAAGGAATCCTGACCCCCTGGAAGGCAGTCTGGTAGACATGGTGGGCAAGCAGCTGAGCAGGCATCAGCTGGACATTCTGGGACGAGGGAGGCCAACTGCAGCCCAGGCTGTGTTAGGGGCAGGGTGAGAGAAGGGTGCCTGGTACAGTTTGGGCTCCCCAGCATAAGGAAGACGGTGATGTACTAAGTTGTTAGGGGGATGGCTGGAGCAGTGACAGAAGAAAAGCTGAGGGAGGTGGCTCTTTTCAGCCTTGAGAAGGTAAAGGAGAGCCAGTATTGCTGTCTGCAGCTACGTGATGGAGGAGAGTACAGAGAAGGGGAGAGAGAGGTACAGAAATGCTTTTTTTTTCCCCCCTAAGTGAGCATTAGTGTATTGTTGACTGTTTACAGCAAGCTTTTGATACCATGGGTAGCAGAATAAAAGTCTTGCCTCACAGGGATAAGGCAAAGTAGATGCACATGCTATTTTTTGCACCAGTATAATTGCTAGAAGTTTATTTTGCTCCCTTCAAAGTAAGGCAGCCTAAATCCCACAGCATCACAGCAGCTCAGTACCTTCCTCCCTTCTTCTACTCTGACTTTCCCTTTCTGTGTAAGAGAGAGAATTTCGATTTGCATTCGGGGGGACAGCCCGCTCGGCTTCAGTGCTTCCAGGGATCCTTCTGGGCATGTGCTGTGTCCGGGCTGGGGCTAGCTAGCAACAGGCATCTATATGGGAGGAATTTATATTGTCTGAGAGGCCTGAACACTGAAGTACTGTAAACGGTGTTTTCACACACTGCAGCTAATTCCCACAGTTTCCATTGCTTTAGGCTGTTGCTTCTGATGAAAAACAAACAGAATCGTCTGGGAGCTGAGGAATGTAGTCTGAAGCACAGTCAGCACGTGGCCTCCACTGGAGTGTACGATTGGAGTCAGAAAGGGAGCTGTGTAATGCCTGTACAAAAGAGGGGTGTCCAAGCACAGTGCTCAGCACTCCTCAGTGTCAAGGCTGCAATCCTCAGAGGCTTTCGGAGCTTTAAGGACCCAGCGGGGTAATCCACTTCAGTGGCTGGATGCTCTACCCTGTCAGCAAGTTGAAGTGATTCCTTGAAGACATACTCAGAGCAAGTTTCCACACTGAACCTGTAGAGTCAGTAAAGCAGTTTTGCAGTCATGAGTGAGTAAATGGAAATATTCACTACTGGGGAGTGTTTCCCAAATTTCTTACTGAAGAATAACTCTGGTAGGGGACAGTGACTTTTTGGAAGTACGCTGAGCAAGCACAGTGAGCGTATCACATGGCTTTGTATTCTGTTAGGATGACCATGTATGTAATAATGCTGCGGCTTCTCCTTCGTACTGCTGCCTGCCTTTTGCTCAGGCCCTCATGTTCCTCTCTCTACACCTGGTCTTTCCAGGTCTGTTGCTTGACTCCCCCTTGCAATTTGCGTGCTGCATTTTCTCATGAAATGAAATGGATGCAAAAAAATTCTGGTTTGGACACTACTTAATAATTCTTCTAGTGTGTACGACACATGGTTCTAAATGCTGATATTGATGATTAGCACATGTTTATCACACCCAGAAATAATTCTCTGATTCTCACACTGGACCAACTCAGCCTTTTTTGAGGCTGCACTTGCACAGCAAAATATCTTGCCGTGTGCAGTATCTAGGAATTTTCCTTGGCTAATTCTGCCAAACCTGTGGAATTTCCCTCTTTATTTTGCATTCTGTCAAACTGACTTAGTGTGGTTTAACATAAAAACTAATTGAGTATTTTTTTCCATGAGCTGCTGGTGAACATCAACCAAGTTATTCTCACAGTATCCAGTCACCTGTTGTGAAGAATTAACAATGGGGTTTTTTTTGAGGAAACCCTTTCATATTTTACTTAGATGCAAAAATAACTTTGTGCACTAAGAGCTTGTTGCCAGTGCTACAAGGACCTTTCCATTCTTCCCTGTGTAAAACTGAAGACAATCAAACGAAACTTTAAAAGAGCAAACTATATTGTCAGTGCACATCTGCCTTTGGTTATTTGAATGCCAGGAAATAGAGGTAAACCTGCCTTGTTACGTAAAAGATCACAGAAGAACCAGATTTTGCTGGGAAGTGAGTCATCAAGGTTCAGTTGAGTTTTCATGATCAGGGTTGGCTGGTACCTTATCATCAGTGACAACAGCTTTTTGAGACCCACAGATGCCCAAAAACCTGCAGAATCTTCCTGACAGATATTATTAATATGCCTGCACAGTCTTGCAGAAGGCTGCTTGTAGGTGAATGCCACAGACTGGTGTAGTTCATACAGCTTGAGCTGAGATGCGTGAGTCAGCCCTGGGCGCAAGAAGGAAACCAGTTTCAGGGTAATAATGTGATGAATGTTTCTGAGCTATCTGGGAATGCCACAGCCAGCACTCTCCCTTCACTCCCTCTGGGAAATGCCGTAGCTGCGTGCATGCATATCTGCCATAGAGGTCAGGAGAAAGAAGTGTGTGCAGTTTTAACTGCTTTTCCTCCTCTTGACTGCATTTTGGGAAAAGAAGGCAGGATATTTTGGTCATATTAACCAAATGAGAGGTTACAGCTTAGTATTACCACCAACGCATAGGCTCTGACTTTGTGAATGCAACGTGAGCTCCCAGCAGGACGGCATGGGCTTATATGACAAGGAATCCCTGGGGACAGAGTATTCAGTGCTCAATATGTTTAGGAGTATTTCCCTTGTGACCTGTAGCGCTTCTCATTTTGGTCATGGTATTTGGAAACTTCATTTGAGGTCGCAGAGGTTCCCGAGCGTTGTCTGCTTGGGACAGTCGAATTGTTCCATGGTGCAGCTGCCACGGCAATGAGCAATCTCTGTGTAGGGCTGGTCTTCTGTCCTTTTGTAGGGAAAAACAGCAGAACCAAAAATACGTTGCTCTGAGATGGGGAGAGTTTGTGCTTTATACTACATTGTCTCTGTATATGCATCTATAAAATCTATAAAATCCCATTTTAATTAGGACATCTTACTTCTGAAGAGGAGTAATGCCTTGCACATGTCTGGGAGGTTGAGTCACTAATAATTACACTTATGAAGTTGTTAATTTTTTCAGTTGTTAAGTTCCCTCTCAGGAAAAGAGGATCCTGGTTTCCAAGCCCTTTGTCAGTGCTGTCCTTGCCCCCTCGCAGCAGCTGGCTGACCACCCTCGACACACCTGGCTGCAAACTTAGTATGTATACAGGGAAATTGGGGTGGGGTGAGGGGTGTCCAAGTCTGGAAATCTCTGCTGAGAAAGTAGCTGGCTGCACCAATGTAGTTGCAAAGTGCATAAACCTCTATTTGTGATGGCATTACAGAGCATGAGACCGAAAGTCAGTTACCAAAAACCTGAGTACATCTTCTTGTATGTGCATGAAATAAATGTTGTAGTTTTCCAAAGCTAATGAAGACACAGAGCAGATCAGGGACAGTGGCATGCTCTCCCTTTTGGCATGTCTGTTCCCAGAACTACTTCAGCTCTGGAGTTGTCATGGATGCAGCCATGGCAGGCCATACTAAACTGGTCCAAAAAAAAGGGGAAGCTATCCACTTGGAGACACATTTTTCCCATAAGCCCTAGACCTTTAATCCTAATAACTGTAAACAAACCCTGACCTGGAAAAATCTTTTCATTTCTTTTTTTCCCTTCAAGTGTGGGAAGAGAAGTCCCACTCCTTAACCTTTGCATAACCACATATTAATCTAATTTCCTACTCATCATGACCTAGTGATTTGGAAATTGCAACTACGCTTAATTTGATTTTTCTTCCTATGTTTTTATGTTATGTTTTTGTTGTTTCCCCTATTCTTGTTTTTGGTTCATTAAACTTCAGTCACAAATACCAGCTGGAGGGCACACAGCTTGTTGTCATTTCAGCTAATCAGACATTTGTAGATCAGAAGGGGTTATTGCATATGCACATGAAAACTAGGGTGCTCTCCTATTGTTCCTTCCCCTACTTGGGAGGCTTTGGCTGATCGCTGTTTTCTCCTTATGTTGGCCTACCAGGATACATACTCTTTAGAGAGCTTAGCATAATCGTACTCTTTTTTTCTAGCTGATTCAAAAAGCTGTGGCACCCTCTGTTCCCTGCTGCTGCTGTTGTCCTTGTGCAGTATTTTGAAAGTTAGCACGGGCATACTAGCATGTTAGAAGGCACCTTATGTTTTGCTGTGTTTTCAGACAGCAGGTATAATTCAACTGTTGCATCTGAGATATGAGAGAGCCAGTAGATCCATGTTTAGTCACGTATTTATTTCTTGTCTTTTATCACTTAATTGAAAAAAATAAGATAGAATTAAACTGGTGTGAGAAGAAAACCATGTTTTGTATTCCTGTAAGAAATGCCGTAAATTGCAGTTAAGCCGTTAGGCAAAATGGCAGTAGTTTGAGTGATCAGCAGCTGCCACTAGCTTTGCTTTAAACCATTAAGAGCAAATGTTCAGATCTTAAGAGATGTTTCATCTTCCCTTAGCAGAAACGTTCTGGGAAAATCAGAAACTTATGCTGCTTTAAATTAAAAAATAATAATAAACAAATTGAGTTATGGGTTATGGTGGACAGTTGACACAAATATTTTTTTAGGGACAAAACCCCAGAGGTGCACACCTCTCCAAAGAGGGAAGGAGGTGACTTTTTTTTTCCTCAAATGTCTTCCATTTACTAGAGGTTCCACAAAAAATGTTCCTTTCAAGCGTAATATTAGCAAGACTTTGATTAGCACAATACCTTGAACTCCTTGTCACCACATAGCATGACATCTTTTCCCATGCCTATGTTTAATTGCTGCAAATCCAGCAGTTCCCATGGCTTGTTATGAATTCTTTCCACTAAAATTGCTGAATCTTGGAATTCAAGCTATCAAAACTTGCATCTGTGAAAGTAATGAATCTTGCATCATAATAAATCCTGAGTGATTTGAGATCGCTTCCTTAACTGTTTTCCATCTACTACCTTCCCTTGCAAGTTTTCTCTTTTTATTTTTTTGACTTTTTTTTTTTTTTAGAACTCTGCTATGCCATCTGCGAGCAATATTCTTTTTTCTGAAGACTTTATCTCTTAGATTGGAAGGATGATGTCATCTCAAACGCAGTTGGTGTTTTGTTACTGTCTTTGCAATAGAAGGGTGCGTTCTTCAAAACTTTGCATGAGTAAAAATATTTCTATAGGCTTTCAAAAGTCATAGTGGAGAAATTTACAATTATGAAATTCTCGTGACCAGCATGTGCAACCTGAGTGTGCTGACACCGTACTGCCAGGGAGGAGACTGCTTTCACTAAGCTTCACTAGCTAAACTAGAAGAAAAGCAAGCGTAAGTGACAATAGAAATTGTGAACAGCTAAATGATATTTCCATGGTTTTTTTAATCATACCAGACATTATTTTTAATAGAAAAGGTAACGTTGCCGGAGGTTATTTTAATAACGTGATAGATGGTAATTTAGATTATCTCTTCACATTCACATTCCTGCATATAAATATATATACTGAAAATTCAGTCGCCTAGTGGCTCCCAAAGGATTTGACTGCATAATCAGATCACTTTACAGCTGAGCAGTCTCTAAAACCCGAAGTTCAATAGATGTCTTACTCCTCCAGAGTGTATGTACCAAAGAAAGGAAAAACTTAGGAAAATTGGCCTGAGTTCTTTCAGAGAAGCGCAGTGGTGTGGGGATATGCTTGTTCTTTGTGAAGTAAACCAAGACGTCCCTGAGAGGTTACTCTGTCCTGTATCAATTTTTTTCTTTTTTTTTTCTTCTCCCTTAAAATAAATAAGATCAGCTTGAGCTTTCTAAAACTCTTATTGGAAATCTTTTTCCCAGAGGTGAAGAAAGTGTTTGAATGAGTTTCCAATTAACAAAAAAGCCCCCTACTAATATCAATTGCTAAATACCCATTGAAGTAGTGAAAAAGCCAAATGAGTATCATCAAGCCTGTGAATGTATAATATTTCCTTCCCTTGTCCAGCACAAAGCAGATGGTAGTTTAGATGTCTTGATAACTGCAGGCCTGGGAGGGATCTCCAGCAGCAGGTCAGTTAACTGCATCGCAAAGCAGAACTGGCTCTGTGGGTCACCCTATGAGTAACGAGTTGCGCAAGATAACAGTGAAGAAGTAGTGAGGGTGTATCAGCTAAGTGGGGACAGGCAGTGTCGGGGTATATGGACTGCTGCTGGAGTTGCCCATTCTCCGCTTGACAAGGTGCTTTTATTCTCCCACCTTTTGGGAGCAGAGCATGCAGTCTCTCCTTGCGCATGCGTTTGGGGCACCTGCCCGTGCCTGGCTCCTTCATGAGGCGCAGCCGTCCTTGGACCAACAGTGGTGTGTGCATCCCCTGCACCCAGGAGTGTTTTGGGAGAAGATGGGTTTTAGAGCTATAGGGGTATGTTAGAACCCTTTCATAAGGCATTTGCTTATCCCGTACAAGATCAAAACAACGCAATGATGATCCGAATTCATTTTACTTACACCTACATTTGAGGAGTGCACTGTAACATATGCTTCCCTACATTCACACCTTCCTTTATTACTCCCAGTTATGTATTCTATACATTATCCAAAGAAATTACTGCCCAGCTATTTCCCAGCAAGGGTAATTCCTCTGTTAACAGACATTGATTCAGATGGTCATCCCTACATCAAAGCTAGGACAACTGAACGCACATTTACTTAGGAGAATGATCTTTAACTCTGTTATTAAATTAGCAAACAAATAATAGCTTTAGAATGTTTTTGAAAGAACAGACTATACAAAGAGCAAAACTGGGTACTACACCACTTATTGCAGATGCATAATGTTTCAAGTGATCCATCTGCCCTTAGTGCAAATAGATACCACATTAAAATGGAGGAAGATGACATTTGTAATTGCTCAACATTTATCTTTTTCTTGAAACATTTATGGTACATGAAACATTTATACCCATTTATATTAAGAAGCAAGTAGAAAATAAGTGATTGCACAGGGTCTTAGTTTTCTGAGACACAAGTACACAGTTGTGTTCAGTAAACTTGAAAATGAAGGAATAATTTACCAGCTGTCTTAGAGAGATGTGGGCATCTCAGCATTACCTCCTATTCTTCTGCAAAAAGGTACTCCATCTTTCTCTAAGAGCTGAGCACTATTTCATTTTGTCATAAAGTAGCTAAGAATAAGTGCTTAATAAGAAAGGAATTACTGCTGGTGAAATTATGCATAGACAATAACCAGTCCCTAATTCATCAGGGAACTTACTCCATGTTAATTTCCTTTATATTGGCCCTTAGTGCATTAGCTTTGAACAGAAAAAAATTACTGTGCATATAAGGCACAATTAGGGAATCCATGATGGCAGAGTAACTAGTGGTCTGTGAATCTCCAGCCTACGTCTGGAGTACTGACTTGCTTCCTTACGGCAATGGAGCAGGCTTGGACCAACCCTTTAGTCCTGCCCTTTTATGTTTTAATCCATCTGCCTGTGAACTGCTCATCTCTAGGCTCCCTCAAGATGAAACTCTTTCCTGGGCTGAAAAGAAATCTTTTCTAGTTTCTAAAGACATCCATTATGTGTTTCCTTGTATGAACTAATAGTTCATTTCCTCTTTCGTTGTGTTGTGGGCATGGCAAACCCCACCTGCTGATGTGAAGGGAGGCTAGGGCCAAGCCAAGGCAGCTCTGATGATAAGCAATATCTTAAAACCCAAGTGTGAGAGAACCTTCAGAAGGAAGCTGCTCATTCAGTGGTTCTGTGTTAAGTGCATGCTCAGATAATGTCAAATGACTTGGCTAAGTATGAGCAATGGGATGCTCCAAGGTGGGTGTAAAAGGAAAAAGAGAAGTTGTACAGTAATTTTATAAATGGGTTTTTCAGGATCAATGGTGTTAAAAGATGCTGAAGATCCTTTCAGATCCTTTTAAGGTTTTGTTCCTCTTCTTTTTGCACCTTCCCTAGTGCTATAAAGTATAACTTTACATTTACAGCTTGTGAATCACCTTAGTGTGGTGAAATCTAGTGAGCCACTTACTGCTTAATTGCTTTAATTTGCATACTGATAAACTGAAGTGATGATAACTGAGTTTGAAAAGCTCTCTGAGCAATTCTTACGGAAGACAGGTGATGTCTCTGTTAACATTACTTTCATGAACTATAGTTGTTCTCATTGTCTTGGAGCATCTCAGATTCAAAGAGCTTTGGCGTAGAACACAAAAATGAGAAAATTTGCTTACTCAGCCTGGAATGGTCTTTGTTCAAACAGGCAGGTCTCTGGTACAAGAGGATTGCACTTCTGCAAGGTGCCTCCTTTGCAACTTGACAGCCCCAACTGTTTCTTTTGAAAGCCCCTTGCCCTTCTTCATTGTGTGGCTGACCCTGCAGCATTCCTGTATGCCCCTGGCTCTTTGAACAGTATTTTGAGATAAAATGGTTCACTGTGATACATGGCATATTTTAGTCTTTGGAGGTGTAACTTCGCTATCTAGAAAAGAAAATGTTATCCCGTCAAAATGTAGTATTTTCTTGCACAAATTCATATGACCTGCTCCATAAACAGTGCTAGGGTCACATTTGCTTTAAACAGTTGTGTCATCCCTTGGACATTGCTGGCAATTATTTTGCCTTCGCTGGTAACTGGATTGCTTTTTGTAATGCAAACGTTTCAAAAGCGTTTCATTAATGTTGTTCAGTCCCTGGGGCAAAAGCTTGCTGGCGCCTCTGTCCTCCCTTGTCCAGATCTGCTCTGCACAGAACGGGTTAATCATGTACAGGTTGCGCCTCTGGTTTGGACGCCAGGGTGCACAGTGAGACTCTTCTGTGCACCTGCAGATTTCACTTCGCCACAGACGCTCTTGATGCCACTAAATCATAGAATCATAGAATAGTTCAGGTTGGAAGGGACCTCTAAAGGTCATCTAGTCCAACCCCCCTGCCGGGGAGGGACATCTTCAACTAGATCAGGTTGCTCAGAGCCCTGTCCAACCTGACCTTGAATGTTTCCAGGGATGGGGCATCCACCACCTCTCTGGGCAACCTGTTCC
>NW_008795853.1:1493814-1504400 GCF_000699145.1 Aptenodytes forsteri | reverse complement strand
TGATGCGAGCCCCTGGTAAGCAGCACACCTCTCTAGAGGGTGTGTCAGGTCAGCAAATGGGTGCCTCTGTACCTCTCAGAAGAGAGTCACCTACTACTATCACCCGTCGCCTTTTCTTAGTGGCGCTGGTTGTTATACGGGGGGCAGATCTGGCTGCATTACTCAGCTCCAACGCTTCTCCTGCTGTGACAGGACTTTCCTCTTCGGCCTGCAGAGTGGTGAAGTGGTTCTACAAGGGCACCTCAGTCTTCGGGGGAAGTCTCTTCCTCCTGCTGGTCCTTGCCTTTGCAACCGTCCATTCTTCTGCATTATTGGCCCCCCCACTCCCCTTCTGTGCCGGTGGGGGAGTTTTTGGCTCTTTGGACATGGGCTACGGGTCCGCTGCAGACTGGGCTTGCAACCAGTTATCTAGCTCCTTCTCTGCCTCCCTGATGTTACTCAGTCTTCTCATTGTGTCCTGCAGCTCAGCCACCTGCTGCAGGAGGTGGCAAAATGTAGATTATGATACAGACCTTCCCTTGTCTTAGCCAAGCTGATCTCCAAGTTCTTTTTTCCTGTCTTAACTTATGACTGCAGTTTTTCATGGGAATCCTGAACAGATAAGATGAAAGAAAATGTGGAGAAAGGCCTATTTAAAATTAAGGCATGCTTTTTATCATTAAATCTTAAAAAAGGCTGCCTGTAATCATATGGTGTTCTCTCAAAGCAAATAACTGACCAAGAAACTTGGCTTATGCTGTCCTGTAGAGCAGCCAAAGGAGAGGCAATATTTACCAGATTTGATGTGAGAGATCAGTAGGAATGCAAATAGAGTAGTCCTTCAAAAGACACCATAGTCAGAGCAATCATCCTGCAGCTTTGACAAATTTACTAACATCTGTTCCGGTGCTATTTCTGCTGTACAGACCTACCATTAACCATGGAGAGGAAAGGGTTTTAATTAAATGAGCAGATTGACATGTTAAACTTTTATAAGATCGTGCCATCTGGGTGGGTTATATTTGCAATTCTCTCCACAGCTTCTTAGATTTAGGGTATACTTCAGCAATGCCCTGGTTATTCTCAGGAAGATGCACTGGCCCTAGAGCGCTGGGGTCACTAAGCCAAAGTGTCAGGCTGTAAGTATTTGTAACAAGGTGTATATTGCAGCATCTCATTTCTGAGCTGCATAATTTTTCTTTTACGATTTTGGTTTTGCTATTAGGTCTTGTTTTACTAACGCATTGCTACCTAGTGCTAGCCACAACTGCTACTCTAGATTTCAGGTAGTACAAGGTATATGAAAATTATTTATTTACCGTAACTAAACCTCAGTCAATAGATAGTCAGTATGGGCCACACATTAAGAAATGTTTAAGACGTGCCTTAACCAAGGCCACGTTGCTGACTCTGTGTCTTGGCCAGCTGCTCCTGTTCCTCAGGGTGGAAGAACAGTGTGGCTGGTGGAGGAGGCAAAGTCTGATGCTGGGGAGCTACTGCCAACAAGAGACTGCATTTTAACTGGCAGTCTAGTATGGGAGGCTGTGCAGGAGCCGCCTGTGCGGCTGTTGCTGTGCAGACAGATGACTGGTACAGCCACTATTGGTGAGGGTTTCAGATAGGCCACCCCAGCCATGAAACAGAGGTTAATAAAAAACCCACATTGTTTATTCCCTACTAGCAATGTGTTGCTGGGTTCGTACAAAATAGTCAGCTCAAGAGAAGATTGCTCTTAATTCAGATCGAAATTGATAAGTAAAATTTTGCAGTGCTTTAAATGCATAATGTGCTGAGTGTATTCAGCTTATGCTTTAGTGTTTGTCATCCCTTCAACTGGTAATAGATTAGAGCAGGGTGTTTAATATGATGAGATGCGGCTATAAATAAAAGGCTTTTTTATAGGTTCAGAGAAAAATCTTTATACAGTTTAATTGTGTAGACAGGTTCAATTCCCAGGAAGGCCAAGAGGGAAATCAATTGATAATTTTAACCCAGAATCAATTTTATTTAAGTTTTCGAAATGTGCTCATCCAACTTTTTCATGCAACAGTGTTTCTGCTGAAGTAGCAGGCATTTTGTGGCTGGTGTATTACTTGAATTGGGCTCCCCCTTATACAGAGCTGAAGTAGATGGTGAACAGATGAAGCCTTTTGGGAGCCGGTACTGCTATACTGGTGTTGACCTATTTAAGCTCAGGTAACTACCTATCTGTCTGCCAACACTCTTATCTCTGATTGAGATCATCTTTCTGCTGCAATATATGAGCTGATGCTAAAAGATGCTGTTGCAAAATGCTGCCTGCTTCCTGCCTTTTCAGCTGCAGGATGGTGTCTCAAAAGTTGCAGGAACCTAAAGGAAAGCATTTGTCAGGACTTGAAGATATTTAAAAGTCTGAAAAGGTCTGAACGGCTGCATGGGAGGCTATGGATAAAATCTAGGAGTCTGGATAGACTGCAGGAAAACAGCTTCAGAATCTCTGTCTTCCCTGATAATGGCACTTGGTAAAAATAATAACTTTTACTTTAGTTTTTATGTATCCAGTTTCTTCAAAATACAGGAACTAGGTTGTCTTTGACTAGCTAGGCCACCTTTTACCCACGAGGTAGCAAGCTTCCTGGCGAATGCCCTCGACTTGCACTGTGTTTTGTCTCGGTTTTTGTGTAATCACTGTAACCGCAGGAATTTGTTGAGCTGTTTCAGTTTGTTTGAAGGAAGGATATCAACTAATACAGGTGTGTTCATAAATCGTGATGATGCCGGACTGTAGCTCATCTAGTACATGGAAGGACACTGGGGTTTTGTAAGTGCTGTTAGTCTGGCTGTAATACCATGCCTGTGTAGACATTTTGTCTGGATAGGCTTTAAAAAGAAAGCAATATGTGCATCAAATGAAGAAGTCATGTGCTACCAGATGTAGGTATAAAGCCAAGGAAGGGGGTAGAGAAGGATACCTTTATAAGGGATAAGCAAAATAAGGGAAATTTATGCTTCTGATAGCAAATGCACATCTGCAGTTTGGAACATGCTGCATTTGTAGTGTTAATGAGAAATTCATGTATGCTTTTGAAGTACTCTTACTCCAGTTGAAATTATTTAAAGGATTTTTACAGGACATAATATATCCTGTGCATCGTACTGTGTCTGAAGGTTGCCCCTCACTGTACAACTGCACCCATTGGAAAAGTTTTCATTATTTATTCTTCAGTAAATAGTACTGGCTGCTTCCAAATGTTATTAAACAGTTATGTGTGATAGTGTGTAGGATATAGATACATATAGAATACCTGAGCCAAGGCTTTGTTGGGTGCTTGTACTCGTGGATTGTGTGTATGTTGCATGTCACATGGGGAGAAGGATCCTCCTCAACAGACTTGCATTTGATTTTGCTTAGTTCCTCAAAGTTCCCAACATGCTTGTAATAGACACAGGTGCACATAGGATATAGCAGCCTTCAGGGTGTTTCAGCTTCTTGGCACTCTGTAAGGATTACATGTTTGGGGTGAAAGGGAAAGGAAATTGTGCTTTATCTCCTTGGAAAAGTGTGTAATTGAGGGGAGTATAGGAAATGGTTATCCAAACAGTGTAAGACCATGCTGAGCTTGGAAGTATGTTGGGTTGGTTCAGGGGTGATTACAGTATAAAGAGTCGCATTCCTGTTTCCCAGAGGAGGAAGTGAAACTGCATCTTGTGTTCATGTCCACAGGCGTTGCAGTGAACCTGCTGCACAGGTCAGGGAAGCACAGCATGGTGGAAGGCTCTAATGAGCCCCGCCAAAGTAAAAAGCCCATAAATATCATCAGAGCTGTGAATCTATCCCAAGCCCCTGTGTGTAAAACAGATCCTTCACAGAGTGCTGGCAACAAGCCTAGATGTTTTCTGACAGGGCTCTGCTCTCAGCACGTTTTGATCCTGCCCTTTGGAAGATACTCATAACTTCTTTCTTCTCTAGCCTGGACTGACCAAGAAATTAGGGGGTTTTGAGTAGCTGCTAAAAGTTGTGCAGCGAGTGTGACAGCTCAGCTCCAACATCCAGCAAAAATGGGCTGTTCAGGTAGGAGGCTCTTTAGAGTGGTAAATTCTGGGATTCCTCAGGGATGCCCACCCCATACTGCAGCTAAGCAAGCCAAATTGGAAATAAGATCATGGCTATCCCCCGTGTTCACTGCAGAACAGGGGTGTGTCTGCTGAGGGCATCTCTACCCTGGGCAAAGCAAATATGTAATTTATTATTTTTAGCCTAGTTAGCAATGGAGCAGCAGTGGTAGAGTGAGTAGTGGCAACGGCTAGGGAATGAATGCATTACATTTCTGTTCCCGGAGCTGCCTCTCTCAGGTCTGTTTTATATATTTCACTGGTTGCCTCATTACATTCGTTTTGCTATCTGTGGAAAGGGGATAAAACTATTTATCCGCTTACTGCAGCCTAGAGGAATAATCTGTTTATGTTTATGTAACTCCTTTCTCAAACATATTTTATTGGCATTAGCCATAGGAATAACTGTTCTCTTGTCTTAGTCCCTGGAAGACAGTAATTAATACCCAGTAGACCCTTATTATTTTAGGATATACCTATGAGGGATATGGAAAATGAGTATTCACTACTCTTCTTTTGTCTCTGCTTATAAACTGCACAAAAGCACTTTTGTGGACAGAAGCAAGATTTCTGCCTTCTTACTGTTTTCCCTTGACCCTTTTTCAAAGTTAGAGCAACACAAAGTACAGAAATTTAGCTTTACCTTCCAGCTTGCTGTTGAGTCCGTGTTTTTGGAATAACCTACTGATCCTAGCTGTCAAGTTGCAGCTGATGTGTCTGTGTGTGAGCTGGGAAATGGTGGTGCATAGCTAATTCTTGCCCCGTCACTGCTGTCCT
This sequence comes from Aptenodytes forsteri, assembly GCF_000699145.1. Lineage (NCBI taxonomy): Eukaryota > Metazoa > Chordata > Aves > Sphenisciformes > Spheniscidae > Aptenodytes > Aptenodytes forsteri. The sequence continues at coordinate 1,499,552 of NW_008795853.1, read as the reverse complement.
CTCCTGGAAGCTTTGGAATAAATACAAGCTTGCATTACTCCATGCCTTAATGGGAAAGGAACAGTGTTTGATCCCCTGACAGAGACCAAGTTACACAGGATAAGACAGGTCTCTTCTGGGATCGATGCTGTAATTTAGGAAAACTATCAGGGTCCATATGGGTGATTTGTCTATTATTAATATTTTATAAATTAGCTGTAAGTCACAATTTTCTGTAGGACCTTTGAAGGTCCCACAGATGATATAAAAAGACAAAGCACTTTTGAGGAAGCGTGTTTTCACCCTCTCAGCAAAACAGCGGCTATCAGCATCTAATTTAACATAGCCCAGCAGAAATGACAGTATTGCAAAGTGTGTCTGAAATTCGGCAGGTAACAGAAAGAATACCCAGAAGTTTTAACAGAGCAGAGACTCAGTATGTCTCTTCTTCTGTAAGCCTTTCTGTCCAGAACAAGAAGAAAGCACAGGACAAAGTCAGAGTCTATCCTCCATGTGTGCCCTGCCCTTGGCCTCTTTTATTGAGCTGAGTATCAGAGGTGCTATTGATTACAGTCATTTTTATAGTGATGTTTCTCCAGCAGCAATGGGAGGGAAACCACCATCTCGTTTCATTGGAGCTGCTTCACAGGTGTCAGGCTGTGGCAGGTTTCAATCATTTCAGACCAGGGTTGTGTTTGAACTGATGACCCAGGAGGGAACAGCTTTAAAGAGTTGGATTCGTAACTGTGGTATTGCAGATGAACTGTACCAGCCTGGTGGCACATGTCACTGAGCTGATAGAAAAATTGCTGGGAAACAAACCCTGTGACTTGCAGGATGTGCTGTCTGTGTTTCCCAAAGGCAAAGAGTTTGAGAAGTTTTGTTTTCCATGTAAGCGCAAGTAATGTGCTTTTCTGGCTCACCTAGAGCATTATTTTTCATCATCAAACCTCAAAACCATGTTCATCTTCAGAACCTCTGTTTATTTCCTGATTTCCTCTCTGGATTTGAAACCAAGACTGCTGTCACCAGCATTTCACTGTGATGCAGAGGGAGACACAGGTGGAACAAGCATATGGCCACTTCTTAGCATATGTATGACTTGATTTTGCTTAAGCATATGAGATACCAAAGTCCATATTTGGTTATGTATGTCAGACAAGATGTTAATGGCACATGTAAACAAAGTGCCAAGTTACTACTACAGAGAATATACTGGAGTATCCATCTTGTCTCATGTGCTCTCCTTGACTCAGAGTTGACATGATTGTGTAGTAAGTTTTGGATCCACATCTAAACTTTCTGAATTCCCCATTTAATTAATAATTTTTTGTTTACTCATTTTTTTAAACCAAGCAAATAACAGCTGGTGTTTGCTTATGTCAAGAAGACAGATGCATCACACAAACACCATACTTTCCCAGCATCAAAACTGAAAGTGAGTTGATGACTGAAGTGCATTTTGCATATAAATTTGTATTTATAAACTTGTGCATTTCAAATGTAACAAACGGATATAAGAGGAAGATGGAAAAGATGTTGTCCTTATGGATTACAATAGCACAATAATTTTTTTTCTGATGTTTTCTTCCAGACCTGCTATAATATTTTCCATGTCTCCCGTTCCCCTTAGGAGTAAGCTCTTTGAAAAGTAGCGTGTTTTGGCAATTCCTTCGTGTGACCTAGCTCCTGGAGAGGGTTTCTCTAAGCTGCAAGGCAGAACAGCAGCCAAAAATGTAATTGGGCAAGTTAAATGGTTGTGCAGCTGAGAGCCCTTCACATGGTACAGCTGGTAGAAGCTTCCATGAGAAGATATCGGCATGTCATATTTGGAGTTATTTGGGCATCCCTGCGGGCTGCGTGAATATAACCAACTGGAACCCCAAATGCACAAACATGCAGAGAAAGGCTCATTTCTTACATATCAGCTGAATTGGATTCGAACTGCAGTGAAGTTGGAAGGAAATGGAGGAAAGCACTCAGGAAGATTTATTCCTGTGTTAGAATATGCAAAACCAGATGCTGCATCTGTACCTCATAGGAAATCATTTTTGTGCCTGATCACATTTTCTGTGATTGTAATCTCGTCTCCCTCTTCATATGTCCTTTAGTTTGCAGTTATGGTTGTGCATGTTTCACCTACCCATGGAACGTGTATAGCACAGTTTTATCCAGCAGAGTAATCGAAAGAACAGTTCAGCTTCTCATAGGAACATCTAGTAATGCCTATCATCATAATGGTGCTTTTAGTAATTTTGAGGGCCAAGCTGACAGCTTTACTTTCAATAGAGATTGTTTTATTGATAATGAGAGACTTGATAATGTGGAGGGCAGACCCAAATCTGGACATCCCTACATTTTCTAGGAGCTTTTAACAAAGAACCCAAAGTGTTCTTGTCACACTAAATTCCCTAAACAGTTGGGGATTGATGGGTATTTTAAAGATTCCCCTCAGTAGTATTCTGTGAGTACCTACACTGCTTAGCTGTCTTCCTTCATACCTCATTCTTTAATATATATGTGATCATATCATTAAACATATGTCATAAAACACAAGGGATATGCTGGACAGCTAAATTTACATTAGTGTATGATCCTTACAATTCACGTTTCTGGGTGCTGCTGCCTTTTCGCATGGGTGTAGCCCAGCTGGCACCTCTGAAAATGTTCCTGTCTTAAACTACTAAAACTGAAGGGAGGAGGAGGCTCAAGTCCCATTTAAGCATGCACTATGAAAAAAAATGGCTTTCTGAAGTCACATGAAGTATTAAAAATAATCCCAGTGTACTCAGTTACAGTCTCTCCAATAATAACGAAGGATCTCTTCATTGGGATGTTGGAATGTGAAGCAAATACTTTAAGCGGCAGACCCTGGACCTTAAAGGCAGAGCAGAAATTACTAAGCGGTTTGTTTCATCAGGTAAGAAATGTAATTTATTGCTGGTGATGGTACTAGGGAAGAAAGCAAAATGTCCGGCAAAACAGTCCCCCTCATCTTGGCCAGCCGGCAGGAGAGGAAAACTTGTTAAACAGTCTGGACGCAGGAAGCTGCAGTCGGGATCGTGACATTTGCAGGCAGCAAAGTTGATAGGTTTCCCATCTCCCTGTCCCTCCCCTTGTTCCCTGCCCACCTACACACACAGCTGCTCCCTGCCCGGGCGGCCCTGGTGTCAACCAACATCCAAAAACTTCAGGAACGCAGCCCCACAGTGCTGTGGCCAGTGTTGGGGCAGAAACAGAAACACGTGCTGATTACAAAACATTGCTCTAAATATTCCCTGGTGGAACAGAGAGCAGAAGTGTGAGACAACAAAGGGAACAGAGGGAGATTTCTTGCCTTTTCCATGAACTGCAGGAAAGGTGGAAGGCTATTTATAGTATAATTTTTATTGAGGGAATTCAGAAGTTGAGAAGCCTGATCTTCGATGTAGTGCACCTTGTGAGGCTCTTGACTTGCTTAGGTGAAATGTATAATTCACCATTCACACACAGAAATGGTGTTTATCTGCTTGAATTGCTGTGCTTGATAAGGAGCCATAACTCCTGTGCTTTAGAAACTATTTTAAAAAAGCCCTACCCTCCAAAAAGGCTAAGGTAGCCTGTGTGTAACTCACTCTTGCTTTTACACAGTGTGAAGACTCAAGGTTGTGATTTGGACACTGAATAGGTTTTAAGCATTAGCTGTGCACTTGTTGGGGTTTTTTTGAGTTACCAGACCAGTCCTTCAGAATATGGAATTATGTTCTGTATCATGCTTTACACTTTTCACCAGTGATTAAGCTTCTTTTTGGTGGCGTTATCTCCTATAAATCATGCTCCCACAATATCTACCTTATTCCCTATGTGTAAGGTATAAGTACGCACACCCAATTAGAAAACTGTTGGGGAACAAAAGCAGCATTGCTGAGCTACCCACATCAAATTGCAGAGTCCACTTTCCTAAGGATTCGAATATGACTTTGCGATGTTAATGACTCATTCTGTTGCTTTTGATAGTTTTGCAGGTGGGCAAATTGAGGCATCATAGCAAATGGAAGTAATAACTTCTAAATTTGTACTGGGAGCAGCAATTGTGGTGATCACTTGCATTCAGAGTCTTCACCTTTGAGCCCTGGGCAGAGCAAGTGGCCAGGGAGCTCTGCAGACTCACGGCACGGCTTTTCCCTGGGCTTCTTCAGTGCTCTCCCAAGCCCAGCTGATTCACTTAGGTGCAATAACAGAGCAGATTCAGGCTAACCCCGACTTGTAATGAGGAATCCTACAGCACGAAGCTTTAGAGGTTTTGTCTCAAACAGTTAAAAAATGACCACTGTTTTCCAGGGTATTGTTGGGTCCAGGAGGTGACTGTCGTTCTTGCTCATACACTTTTGACCAAACTATGCAGTAGACTTATGGGCTGGCTCCCAACCAAATTCATCTTGTAGTCTGTCCCACCACTGTATGGGACCACCATACTCTGAGGGATTTAGGTGGATTTTCAGAAGGAATTTTCTCAGGAGGACAGAGAGGTTTAACCTCAGCATTTCCAATGACAGATGCCGCATACTTGCTGTGATGTGGTTTACCTGTCTGCAGGGCAGTGGCAGTAGCAATCTTGTTGCAAGTTCAGCAGTGAACTTCTCTAAATCTTGGCAACCGTGGTCCTGGATTTCCACTCTTCTTTCCCTGTGTAGTGTCAGCCAACGTCTGACTCCTTGGGCAGTGGCTGCCTGTTGAATACTTACATCACTGGCCCACTGTTAAACAGGAGAGGTGAATTAGTCACCAACAACGCTGAAAAGACAGAGGTTCTCAACACCCTTGGGCAGTGGCTGCCTGTTGAATACTTACATCACTGGCCCACTGTTAAACAGGAGAGGTGAATTAGTCACCAACAACGCTGAAAAGACAGAGGTTCTCAACACCTTCTTCACTTCTGTCTTTACCAGCACTGTTGGGCCCCAGGCCTTGGGAACAAAAATCCAGGTTGATGCAAACATAGACCCACCGTCAGTGAAGGAAGAGTTGGTATGTGAACTATTACAGGAGCTTGACCCCTACAAATTGATAGGCCCTGACAACATCCACCTGAGGGTGTTAAGAGAGCTGGCTGATGTCCTTGTGAGGCTGCTCTCCATAATCTTTGAGAAGTCGTGGAGATCGGGGGACATCCCAGGAGACTGGAAGAAGGCTAGTGTCACCCCCACCTACAAGAAGGGCTTAAAGGAGGATCCAGGAAATCCATCAGTCGTACTTCAGTCCCTGGGAAAGTTATGGAATGAATCCCCCTGGGGGCTATCACGAGTCAAATGAAGCACGTGATTGGGAAAAGCCAGCATGGATTCACCAAGGGCAAATTGTGCTTGACAAACCCCATCGCCTTCTACGACGAAGTAACCTGCTTGGTTGATGTAGGGCGAGCGGTGGACATTGTCTACCTGGATTTCTCCAAGGCTTTCGATACGGCTTCCCACAGCCTCCTCCTAGAGAAACTGATGCGTTACGGTCTAGACAAGTGGTCCGTGCAGCGAGTGGGGAACTGGCTGACGGGCTGCACCCAGAGGGTGGTGGTAAATAGCTCCTTTTCAAACCGGCAACCTGTTACAAGTGGGGTCCCCCAGGGATCGATATTGGGCCCAATGCTGTTTAATATCTTCATAAGTGATCTGGATGATGGGATCAAGTGTACCCTGATGAAGTTTGCGGATAATACCAAACTGAGTGGGGAAGTGGACACTTTGGAAGGGAGAGCCACCCTGCAGGAAGACCTGGATAGGCTG
>NW_008795853.1:1444747-1493601 GCF_000699145.1 Aptenodytes forsteri | reverse complement strand
GGAGATGTGGACGGGCTGGAGAGGGTCCAGAGAAGGGCCACAAAGATGATCAAAGGATGGGAAGCCTGCCATGTGAGGAAAGGCTGAGAGAACTGGGTTTGTTCAGCCTTGAGAAAAGAAGGCTTAGGGGAGACGTTATCGCCATGTTCCAGTATTTAAAGGGTGGCTACAAAGATGATGGAGACTCCCTCTTTTACAAGGAGTCACTTGGAAAAGACGAGGGGTAATGGGTACAAGTTACTCCTGGGGAGATTCTGATTGGACACAAGAAGAAGATTTTTCACAATGAGAACAATCAGCCATTGGAATAATCTCCCCAGGGAAGTGGTGGATTCCCCAACACTGGACACTTTTAAGATTCGGCTGGGCCATCTTGTCTAGACAGTGCTTTTCCCAAGAAAGGTTGGACCAGATGATTTGAGGTCCCCCTTCCAACCTGGTATTCTATGATTCTATGATCATTCCATAGATGAATGCACTGCAGGAGAAGCAGCTGCAGAAAGCTGGCTGCTCAGGCCTGGGGAACGGGTAATGTTTGTAGCTCTCTCATTGCCCCTGTGACCGGGTAGATAGTTGTGAATTACTGAGAAAAACAATATTGAGTGGGATACTTGCTCAACATGACTGCAAGAGGCTGTGGCCTAGGGCTGAGTTCATATTAATGGCAGCATTCCCCTTGATTTTGGTAGGGGAAGGAGCTGCTGTGTAGCATCAGAGTATGATGTATTGGGAGGGGAATATTCCCCTCCGCTGGTGACTTCACTGGGTGCAGCTAGTCCTCAAATGTGTTTCGAAGTAGCTTCTCATTAGGATCAACTCATGGGAAGTAACAGATGGTGAAGTGAGCCTAAATTAGTGAGAACTTTGTGCTCTGTTAATGTTCTTTCTCTCTATAAGTAATAGCTGCAGAGTGGAGCAGGAATGAAGACGCTGTTATGTTTGTGGCTACCTCTGCTGCTATGTGGATGTTACATGCTGCCTTGCAGCATGTTTTATCAGCAATAGAAAGGAGTAGGAGGAAATTGCCAGCCCTTTCACAAGGGCAAAAATATTGCAGTCCTACTGCAAAACAAATAAAATCAAAGCAATGTTCAAAGACATATGAGGGGACACAAAAATGTGGGAGACAATTCTACATTATCAGCCAAACAGGCCACATAACCACCTTGGTCTTTTCGGTTTCAACTTCTCCCTATGAAAATCAGTGAAATGAACAAAAAACAGTGTCTCTCCTCTGATATTCCCAGTAACTCTCCAACTTTTTAGTGTTTACTTCCATCCTAAAATCTTCCTTTAAAATATATGTATCTATAGATTTTTCTTTCTGTGTGTGTGTCTGTATGTAATGTAAATATGTATGTATGTACAGTACTACTCTAGCCTGGAGAGCTACTTCTGGAAAGCTTCTCTGGCAGTGGCAGTTTAGTTGTTGAGGTGAAGAAATAATTTGCTTGCAAATTTATCCTGACTTACAAATTCACTTTCACTAAGTATAGTCATATAGTGACTCGGTGTAGCACAGATGAAAGTTATAGATGCCATCTTCTCACTGGTGTGTATTATGTGACAAGAGTCTGGATTTCTAGATGCTTTTACAGAGTAATGTCCACCAGCAGTAGTAAGACTTAACTCTCTGTGGTTCAGACATACTGGCTCGCTGTCAGGCATACTCTGGTGCCCACTTCACAGCTGAAGCAACTACCAGGAGAATTATTGTGGCTTTACCAGCCTTTTAAAATGCCACAAGTGGTTGTTGCCAGCCATCACCTGCACCTTCTCATTTTTTGGCTTATCCACCTGTGTGCCACAGTGTGAACGTATGTGAGTCTGGTGTGTGCTGACTGGAAGTTTTGCATCTAAATCTGCTTCTGGGATCCCAGCTTGGACATTGGCAACAGTGCTGGCATCTGTGTCTTGAATGACATTTTTTGCAACCTTTGTCTTCCGTGATTGTTTTCAGGCCACAGTAATGAAAAGCTTTGCAAAAATAATTCCCTCAGAGATTCTGTTTTTTTCCTGGACTTGTCAACCTATGCCATAAACTTTCATATGCAGTGTCCTTATGGGCCACTTTGTACTCTTTTCTGCAGACCTTATTAACAGCCCTGCAGGACATACGCTTCTGCTAATCATCCTCTTGAGGTGTTAGCCAGTATGAAATCCTGCTCTGTTTCCCATGCTAGCACTAACTGTGCAGTGGGAGCAGGTGTTCAAACTATTAAAAACAAACAACACAAAACTGAAAAACCCAACAAGGTGAAACTTTGTTTTTCAGGGGGGCATATGGACCTCTGAACAGCTCGGAGACTACTAAGGAGATATACTTCCTCCAGGGATCTTTAATCATAAAAGCAGCTTAAGTGACTCACTCTTTCCCTGAGGATATTCTTAAAACAACTCCTCATTTTGTCTTTTAGTGGTCAGAAACAGGATTTATTTTGTGCTGTCTTAAAAAAAAAAAAAAAACCACAGAAAAAACATCTTTTGAAAAAAGTCAATGGCCATATTTCCAGGAGGATCTGGGCTATATTTAATATTAAAGGTCTGTACAGCTTGCTAACGCATGGGATGACTGGCACTATGTTCACTCAAGCAAGTGCTTCAGCGAAAAATTCAGCACTATTTTTAGTTCTCTTACAACAAACCACTTGATTGTAAGGCCTGGGGAGCTGCAACATTGTGATTGCGAGGGGTCTGCTGGAAAAGGCAGGAGGACAAGACACGGCAGCGTGCTAGCTATGCCAAGGACTCCCCGCTGATGCGGAGAAGCACACATCACGAGCAGGTATTTTAAATCATCTTGTAAGCCTTGGTCTGCCCATGAAATGAATTTGCTGGTCAGAGACAGGGCATGAAAGCGTTAGCTGGCTGGCTCTATCTGCTCCTGCCCTTAAAGATTTCATTCCATAAATTCCTGTCCTGACCGTCAGCTTTTAAATTGTCTCTTCTCGTTTCTTAGCCTTTTCTGGGATTTTAGACGATCTTGGGCAAGTTAGCAAATGACAATAGCAAAACAGAAATAAGTTTCCCAAAGCGAAGGCATTCTGCTTTTAAAGAAGTACAGCCATTTCAGTGCCTGGGTGAGTAGCCTGTAACAAGTACTACAATCCATTCCTCTCTGCTAGCTATATTAACTTGTAAAAGAAAATACCCTGCCTTTGACCAGCCAGCTGGCTGAGGAGGATTTGATCAGACCCGACTGGGGGGGTGGAGGGTTTGCTGGCAAACTCTGTGTGTGTCTGAGTGTGTGCATACATACATGCGGTGCCTGGCACGAGGTGGCTCTGCCCCAGTGTCATGGTCTCCCTCTGGCAGCTCTCGTGACCTCCGTTTGTCCCCGCAGTGCTTGCTGCAGGTCAGTCCCACGCGAAGGAAGCTGGTCCCGGGAGGTTTAGGGTCTGCTCCTGGCGTGTCCCCTTCCCATGTTTGTGGGCCCCCCAGCAGCACCGTGCCCTGAGCGGCAAGGTGGTCGCCATTCCTGGGCAATGGAGTCACAGGGGAGAGTGCCGCCAGCAAGCGGATAAGCAGGAGTGCGGGTAGGGCTGGTAGAGGCTGGTGGCAGTCCCAGGGGCACTGGCTGTCCCACCAGAGGTACCCGTGCCAGCGCTGACTCTGCTACCAGCGTGTGCTCGTGCCAGGTGAGAGCTGGAAGCTTCAGATTTATTTCCTAGACGGACAAGAGTACATGTGTCACAGCCTGTTGTGATACTGCCAGGGAGATGATAAGCTGTCGGATTTCGGCAGCATCCTGCCTGCCTCCTCGTGGGTTCACAAGAGTTGATGCTGTGTAACAGCTTCTTAAAGTGTGCTTCGTTTAAGAGAGAGGATTTCAGCCTGCTGGTCACACAGGAGCTCCCAGCTTTCGCAGGGTGCTGGAGCAGCAGTTGGACTTAGGCAAGGAAACTTTTGCGTATGTAATATACCTTGGGTAGCTGGCTGGTACTTTGCTGTCTTGCATTTTCACCCTTTTGTTTTAACTTGGTTGTGCAATGTTTGCAAATTCCTTGCTTCAGAGTCAGACCCAGACTTCGGGGTGAGCCTTGATGCAGTTTAGCTGCATTGCTGTGTTTTAAAATAACTACTCTTATTTTACCCTTAATGATACCATTATCTTAAAATAGCATGACATGCCACCTCTTTTGAGTTATTTGGTAGAGAATGCAAGGAAGGGGAACTGCTGAATTCCCATGAACTCTGTCTTTAAAGATCGTGCCTGGCTTTCAGCATGCTGAGCTGCTGCAGCCTCCTCTGTGTACTAGAAATGGGTATTACCGAAATGCACTGTTCTTGCACCACTCTCTGTGCTGCTGTGGTCATGTTCTCTGCCTCAGCTGTGCTTTAGGTGCATTTGAAAAGACAGGTGAAGTGGCAGTTTCATAATTGAGTTTTCAGTGTATTCCTGCTAGATGTGTGCATTTGTACATAAACAGCGCAGATGGCACAAGCAGTAGCTATAGCATGTGTTGGCTTACGTTTGCATGAACTGAGTTCAGTTCATTAGCTAATAATTAGTCATTTTCATGTGAGATTAGATAATTAATGTTTTGGGGCTTGTTTAAAAAAATACTCAAATATTAAAACTTAAAATTTAAATTTTGTTCTCATTGATTCTGGCCAATCCAGATTTTCATCCTCCAGAAATAGTCTTCAACACTGATTGCTGAGTTGCCAGTCTCAACACTGATTACTAAAATGAAGGCAAGTGGAATGAAGAGTTAATTACTCCATGACCTGAATTCAGTAAAATGATTCTGCATGGTCTAGAACTCGTGGTACTTTCTGAATAATTAAGATGAATTAATTGGGTTTTCTTCTGGAAAATGTAGAAGTGGATGAGATTTCATTAAAACTTCAATGACAAACGTTTTAGTGCTATGGCAAATAGCACTTCTCTGGGAGACACTGTACGTGTCTGTATAGATTAAAGCTGTATATCTGCTTACAGTGATCAAATGCACGAACCTTACCAAACTGCTGGAAAGGTTGACTGGATGTTTCTTAATCAGCGTTGTATCTTCCCGTCTTCCTCCTCCTGTTATCCTAAGTGTTTCATGGGCAGGTACCAAACAAACGACTTCCAGAAATACTCACTAGTATGTCTTAGTACCATATTTTTATTTGCACAAAGGATACTTGTGCACAGTACAGTCCTGATGCCTTTTAAGTAAGCGATACAGTTCATGACTGGTATGTGCTAGAATCAGCCTGGCACAGGAGACAGTCTGTGTGACTAGCTGCATCGTCTAATCTTGATATTCTTGTACCTCTATATTGGAAAGACACATGGCCCTCAAAGCAAAAGACAAACTCCATTACCTCAGAGATACTACAGTTATTCTCAACTACCTACAGTTATTCTCAACTACCCTGCTTGAAGACAGCCCAAAATAGCTGCAGTTGAGTTGGTTTTTGGTAGTGTGGATTGTGCAATATGAGAGGTAAGAGGAAGGTAGTTGTAATGCTCCTCAGAGCTGTTATGAAGTGAGCATGTGCTTAGACAGTATTTGGATATAAAATCCCTTCTTTCTCTTCCCCCAGACCCTTAAGCCTTTTAATTAGGTCAGTGGGTGAGATGCTGTGCTGCCGGTCACTTGTCATGCTCTGAGCACAGCCGGAGAAGGTGGTACCACGGGGTGCGTGGTAGCACCCCTATTCTGGAGCTGCTTATGCACATTGCAGAGCTCCCCTCCCTTGCTCTGCAGATGGCCTGCCGCTGCCTTTTGCCCTCTTTCCAAAATGGGGTTACGCTTGTACTTTAACATCTGTGCAGGCTCAGAGATGGGGCAGAAATCTTAGTTCAAGGAGATGCAGTATCTTTCTGGCTTTATTGTTCCAGTTGGGATGAAAAAGTGATGGATTGCACATAAGCTCTGCACCTGGTATCTCTTGCAGGCTATAAATTCAAGCGATGCAGCTCAAAAGTGAACTGTGAAGTCCGGACTGAGTTTGTCATTTAAATGTCAATTCAAAGAAATACTGGTTTCTAAGCTATTGGTGAAGATGAGCAGTTGTCAAATTCGTTCTCTTTTCATGTCCTGTAAATGCAGAGCTGTAAATCACAGTTACATAGTCTGGTTTCAAACTGCTTTCTGGGGGTTTTTTTGTTTTTTTTCCCCCTGAACTTCATTAGCTAATTTTAACTAGAAGTAGCTTGTTAATTAAACTTCATTTTCTAATGAATCCAGCTCATCCTTCTTAAGACAAGTCTGATACAAAACCAAACTCATTCTAATCCTTAAATCATTAAATGCAGTCATTGACTTTTCTGTCTGTGAATGTCAGATGGTAGCAGATTACTGAAGTGCTTAACCTGAACTTTATCCATAGACCGCAGCTCCCACTTCTTCCAAGACATAGTTATGAAGTGCTTTAATACAGTGCATGTAAAAAGTTGCAAGTTCTCAGCATTCATTCCTGCTGGCAGAGGAGCAATTATACCCTGCTCTTGAGAACAGATCTTGTGAAAAATACATTTTTGATTTAACGATGAAAGTAAGCGGCAGACTTTCAAAATGACCAGGAACATACTGGGGTCATTCAGTTTGTGACAAGAGCTGCTCTGTTGATGATGCTTCTGAGAACCCTCCCCTATTCCAGGTATGCAGATAGATTCTTAACTCCTTGTGAAAACCTGACCCCAGCTGTGGGAATGGCACTCTTGAAAACATGGCCATGAATTTTACTGTCAATGAAAAAGTAAAGTAATTTTCAGGCTCCCAGAGATTTTCTTGTCTGCTGGTTGGATGCCAGAGTGCTGGGGACTGAACTGTGGGTCTCCAGGCAGTGCGTCATGGGCATTTAAGCTTGGGAAAAAGAGGAGGGCTCCTGACTTTAGGGTAGGAGCAATGCACATCCCTCAAGGACCGGCACAGAGCACCAGCTGCTGCAGCGCTTGCCAGTGGGGTGCAGGTTTCCTAGCTCAAAGCTGTCCCCTGTTGTGACAGCTCTCTGTTTGTCGGGGACCAGGCTTGTCTCTGCAGGTGACATCCTAACAACCCCACAGGTCACCCGCACAGTGCAGTCACTAGGAGGGGTGTCTGACTGGGAGAGATCGCTTAAGGAGTTGGTGTGGCAGTTCTGAGAATATGCAGGTGGATAAGACTGCAGATCAGTGTTATTGGTAGCTTGTAAAGGTACCGAGCCAAACTTGGAGATATTAATGTTGTGTTACCTGTTTTCTGGTGCTGCTTTTGGATGATACCATCTTTGCATGTAGCTGATTTCACCAGTGCACTTTTCAGTCCATCTGGCAGCAGGGTAAAGAGGTGGCCTCACTTGTACGCAAAAATAAAAAGCACAGCTTCTGTGGATGGGAAAGATGTCAAGGAATACCTGAATTGACATTTTACACTTAGCAATAAATAAATGTGAGGCAGATAGAAGCAGCAAAGAATGTTTGTTTAAAACAAGTATCATATGCTTGGGGATAGGATAGAATAGAATATTTCAGGTGGAAGGGATCTACAATGATCATCTAGTCCAACTGCCTGACCACTTCAGGGCTGACCAAAAGTTAAAGCATATTATTAAGGGCATTGTCCAAACACCTCTTAAACACTGACAGGGACATCGACCACCTCTCTAGGAAGCCTATTCCGGTGTTTGACCATCCTCTCGGTAAAGAAATGCTTCCTAATGTCTGGTCTAAACCTCCCCTGGCATAGCTCTGAACCATTCCCACATGGGATAATACAGAAAATACTCATCTATCTGTGTACTTAGTTGTTTCCTGAAAATGTGTGGAAGAGCTAACAACATCCAGCAGTTGTTTCAGCTTCCTTGTTTACATTATGCTTCCAGGCTTCGCTTGGTTCACTTTATTCTCCCCATGGGATATCTCCATTGCAAACGAGCTGGCTTTGTAATGAGAAAGTACTATGTTTCCAATATTAAGTGGAGAAAACCCCAAAATGTTTCCTATAACAATAAAAACCCACCATGCTTGTCTGTGGATTTTGAACATCTGCCACTTGGGGAGCTGATTAATGGTGGTGTGTTACCAGAGGAAAGAGATGGTGTGTTTTGGCACCGTTTGTTCGTGTCCTCCTGCGGCCTGCCATTGAGATCTTTGTCTCAGTATAGAAGAAAAGGAGAGTTAGTGGCTTTGGAGATCTCTATTACTTCACACTCCCAACATGAAAACTAATGAAATGATAGGATGAAGATGTAAAACGTAGGCCCAGAGTGACTTAAAATATGGGAGAGATGGCCATGCAGTCAGAGCCTGCAATAAATAGTCAAAGATAAAATGGAAAAATCTATCCTTATTAAAAGTGGTGTGTGCAGCTGTGGCTGCTTTGAATGAGAAATGTGTCTTCAGGAAATAATTTTTTCATTTAAACTTAATTTGAGAAGGTTTGAAAGTAGAATTCATTCTTGTGGAATTGGATTATGCTTTGATTGTTGTATTTCCCTCTTCTACATCATCTTTTCTTTCTCAAATCCACAAATAGCTTTTTCATCCTGGTTCCTACTGGCAAAAGCCTGTAAATCGGATTTTTGGACACATACAAGTGAATCAGAAATGCTGTGGTTGGAAGTTGTGCTGTCATTAGAAGGGGCACTGAAGCGATATAAGGTCAGTCAGCCAGATTTAAGCAAACTCAAAGTTTTTTCAGAAACAGCATGGTGATGAGTTAGTGCCAGCAACCTCACTGCTGAATCACAGTATCATCTGCCTTTCTGCAGCCTGTGTAAGCTGTACCACGCACTCTCTTTCTGCAGAAATTAGGTTGCACACCTTACCTACATCACACCTGTATTGTCCGGTGACCGTTGCTGGCAGGAATGAATCTTGAACCACAACCTAGTGCATTTAAGTACTGACATCCTGAGGGGAACAAATGAACATGGGCTTATCTTTGCCTTTTTTCTGCATCTCCAAAAGATGTGATGATAGACTGGGAAATACACAGCTCACTTTGCCTTTCCCCCGGCGTACTCTGATACATGGCAGAGCCTGTGACTTGTGGCTGGGGGAGGCGAGGGGCAGGCTGCTTCCCAAGAACAGAGGAAGCTGTCAGGTGGAGCAATGGAAAGAAGATGCTGAGATCCTTCATCATAGAAGTTCTTACCTTAAGCAGTCACTGTCTGGTCCTAAAAGAGTGTGAGGCCACTGCTGAGATCTGCTTTGTACAGGGCTTTGGATACCCTCAATAGTGTGTTGTTCACCAGGCAAAACGGGAAGGGTGGCCACTTAAGTGCTTCGTCCCTACTCCTGTGCTCCTTCCAACCTCACGAAACCTGACATAACACCCCGAGGTTCACACGTGGTATAGTGAGGACTGTTAGGGGAAAGAAACAATGCTGTGGGGATTTGGGGCAGAGAAGGTGACAAATTTCATAAACTTTTGGTAGCTTTAAGGGCACCCAAATGAACTGTCAAAAATGTTCACTGGGCCAGCTTTCCAGCAGGAGTACAGGTGCTTGTTGTGGCTGTTGTTTACTGATTGAAGCATAAGGTACGCAGGCTCTCTTGGCAGGGTTGCCCTCACCTGCCAGCCCTCCATCTCTGGCCAAGTTGTGGTCCTGACTGCATTTGCATCCTCCTGCTTAACAAAAGGGTCCCGAGGCAGCAGTGAGTTCTTATGAAATGGTGCAGCCTCTGCTATGTAATTATTACATCAAGGACTGTAAAGTATTTGCCCCGATCCATGACTTGACTTGTGATGCTGGCTGGTCAGGCCGGCAGCTGGCAAGTTTTTAAGCTGGTGCCTGGTATCTTGCTTTACAGCAGTAGGTGTGAAATGCCCTGGGGCAAAACGTACTGCTAACCTTGTGGATTGCTGCAGTAGAAGCAGCAGCCTGTCCCCTGTCCTTGCGCACACCTTCTCCTGTCCCTGTCTGCATGTTGTTCGCTCCCCTTGCAGCTCAGGAGGTCCTGTCCTTCAACCCTGTAAGAACCCAGTCACTGGCGGCTTTCAGGTTCTGAAGTATTGAAAGGAGCTGATTTCTTTTTTTAACACCAAAACTTAAAGAGGCTTTTACTTAAAGCTAGTGATAAGTAGTAGTGAGAGGCATTTTTGCTTGTGCTTGTGTGGGCCCTCACTCTGTCTTTTTACAGCTTAAAGCAGATAATACACCAACATTTATAGTTAGTAGTTTCTGCCAGGTATCTCTGATTGCAAATCACCTTTAAATACATTCCTTCCAGTTCACCAAGTAGCATGTGAAATTACTACCTCTGTGATTACTGTGTTGTAAAATCTCCGTTAAGGTACAGTGGGAAAGCACGTTGTAGTAATTTAAATTACAACTTTTTTCTTTAAATCTGAACGGGATCTTTATTCGACACACTTCACTTCAGATATGACCTTTGTGTCTCTGCTGGGTCATTTTCTGGGTTTATGACGCACTTTGCATTCCTATAAAGCCCTTCACTGGGTGATCTTAAAGTCTTTACAAGCTTTAATTAACTGAAGTCTCAACCCTGTGAGGTCAGTAAATATTCTTAATTGCTTTTTGCAGAAAGAGGAAAATGTGGCAGAGAAATTTTAAAGGAATTCACCAATGCTGGGTGAAAAGCTACTGAGGAGGCAGGAGCAGAGGCTGCGATTCCAGAACACCCTTTGATGTGCACCATTTCTCTTTATTACATAAGCATGCACAGGAAAGATGTAACCTAGCATACTGAGGCAAGATGTAGGTCAGGTTTCCTCTGTCAGTACATCTGCTTTTTGACCTCTAAGTTGCTGAAAGCAACAAAAGCCTATGGATGAGGGAGTCTTTTCAAAACTGGTTAAAAAAGAAACAAGCAAACCCTGAAAGCCTTATTGCCCTCTAAAGAGCTATTTTTGGGAAGCTAAAGCAAAGAAGAATACCCTGGGGGATCTGTACGCAAAGTTTCTGTCTGGCTGCCTTTGGATAGCTTAAGTTTTAATGCACTTGTCAGGCTGTCGCCATTTGTGCCTGGTGAAAAACAGGGACCAGACAGAGTGGACCGTGCTGATGGCACAACATAGCTGCTGCGTGGTGTGCTGCCATGCAGGGAGGGGATAGATCCTTCTTCGAGGCTGCTGGTGCAAAGCCTATTAACTGGAGGTTTCGTGAAGAGACAACATGCAGTGTTAAGATGGCTCTCATTCCCATTTTGATCACAGGATGTTGTTGACTGTCCTGAGCAAAAGGGAAAAAAAGATTTCAACTGTGTTGTTGCTGACTACTTTATCAGAAAAATGGCATTGCGTAGAGCATGAGCAGAAGGTACCATATTTACTGATAACAATATCTGATACCCAGTTTTAAGGACCATCAAGGAAGGAGGCTTAACAGGGCGTCATTGTTGTCCTTGCACAGCTGTGAAAATCAGTTAGTTGTGTCTGTCACTTCAACCATGCTCCATCCCACGTGGAAATTCTTTTTTACCCTTGGGTACCTGGTTGTTTACTTTTGCTGAAGGTAGAATGACTCTAATGACAATGTTGGAAGGACTTTGAGACTTTATTCTGCATTTGAATGTCCTGAATGCAGAATGTGGTCTCCCAATTCAGGGGCAAGAGGGGACAACACAAGCTGCTCTGTTGTTGAGAGAAAAGGGAAGAAAGTGCTCGCACTGCGAAAGCGAGTTGCAGCAGTGGGAAGGCAGTCCTTGCTGCTGGTGCTCTGAAACACTTCACCAGGAGCTGAAGCACTGGCTTTGTACAAAGCAGGCTCTTAACTGTGAAAGTTGCAAAGAAGCAGAGAGCAGCTGGGGCAAGGAAGGCAAAACCTTCATTTACTGAAGTCTTTGGCAGTGGTTGTACCATTTTCTTTTACCCAGCACATGATAAGTAGATATAATAGTAAGTGCAGTTGTGCAGCAACAAAATTGGATGAGCTGATGTAGGTGAAATGAGAATTGATGAGGAGTTAACTCTAGATGATTATTGCTTTGATGTTTGCAGCTCACATGTTTTCTTCCTCTCCTATTCTTTCTAGAAAACAAACCCCTTTTTTCTACAGGAACACTAGAGGGAAGGCTTAGGCACAACTGATTTTTATTTCAGCTCGAGAGATCGGTAATAAAAGCATGTCCCTCTCATGAGAGCGGAGCTGTCGTGTGTCATCGTCCCCCCCCGCCTCCCGGAAAGCCTCATTAAAGCGGGGAAGGCTGGAGACATTACAGCAACAGATTCCTGTGGCCTTGAACTCTGCTGCCACAGGATAGTTGTTCAGTTTTGAAACAGCAGTTATCATTTTAAAATTGCTTTGAATTCTTGCCTTGAGCCTTTAATTGGGGAGTTGATACAGAATTGGCTGATAGAGAAGAACTGTGATAGATCATGGGGTGAGTTAAGACAATATAAACTAAAACAAGAGCAGGTGATGGTAATACTAATTTAAAAACAGACAAAAATAGCATCAAAATGAAGAGGGGCAGACCCACAATCTGGTATGTAAATGCTGGGAACCACTTTATTAGCAAACAGACCAACCCAGTCAGCCATCCAAACTGAAGGGAAGGTTGAGGAGGGAGTGTATTACCTAAGGCATGGGAAGATACTGCAAGGTGAAGCTTTGAGCCTCTCAATTCACAGGCACCAACACAGGACATAGGTTTGGTAGGTATTGTTCTGTATAACAAATTGGAGTTGTGATTTTGCATTAAGGACGCTTTGCCTTATCTCTTGTGGTTATTGCTGTTAAATTTGGAATGTGAAAGTGATTTAGTTGGTTAAATGAAACTTAAGCTGATACAGCTGAAGTGACTTTTTGTCTGCTGTAAGATTGTGCATCCATAGTTGTCTGTTGATTTGTAAATGTAAAAGATCGGTTTGCAACATGTTTTAGGAATGCATCGGTGTGTGAGTGTTGGATACTCAGTACTTCTAGGTAAGTTCACAGTTGCGGTTCAGTGTTTAAAACTTGTTAGCACCTCATAACAGATACCAAACAGCAGTCCTGTATTAACAAATCCGCATTTACGTTTGGTGCCCGTTACAAAAATTCTGTCTGCTGACATGATGCTCTCTGAGGACACAGCTGCCTGACAGCAGCCTGGCATGGCAGTGTGGTACTTCTCATTGTGTGACAGGGAGCTGTGCGTGGTGGTGTCGGCTGCCTGCCCTGCTGCTGCCCACCCTCCAGGTCAAAGCAAACCCAAAAGGAGGCCCTGCTGCAACCAGGAAATGGACCAAGGCATTGCGAGCTGGGACCACACACCTGGCGATGCCTTCATTGGATGTTAAGCCTATAGGAAATAAATTATTGTTAGCAAGCTAAATGCCTGTGTGTTTTTCAGCCAATTCCAGGGACTGACTATTTTGAAAATACCAGGAAGTTTGAAATTCCCTTAATCATGACGGCAGGAAGTTACTAATACTGGCAGGGGACTTCAGCGTTAGAACTCTTCCAACTTGGAAAAGCTTGCTTTCTTTGCGGGGGGGGTGGGGAGGGAGGACCATAAACCCTTCTGTTTCTTATCCCTTTTTCCTGTTGTCTGCCTGTGTTGTGTCTGCTGTCTTGCAGATGGAACCAATGTTTCTCCTGCATCTTATTATGAACTAGGATAAGTCTGTTCCCTTAAACAGGCAGGAAAAGGGTCAGAAGGACAGAGTGGACCTGACCTTTATTTTTGACAGCCTATCTTCAGAGTTCATGGTAGGATTTCCAGTGGTGGCGCACCTGCATAGGGAAGAGAATCTTTCCCTCTTAGGTTCTTCTCTAACTAACATAACTAAAGTCACTTAGCAGCCACAGACTGGATCAGGAAATGCTTCTTGGCCATAAGGAGGCAAGATGCAGTACTGCATAGCTGATTAATTATCGGATCTGGAAGAGGAAATGCTGAGATGTCACTGCTTAAAATTTTCTTTGGTGCTCTGTTAGCTTCCAGTTTGGGGAGAACTGACAGGCTTGAGGATAAAAATGTAGCTTTAGTCTAGAAAATGTAATATACTGAATAACACCCTGTTGGTCATAGGTACCTGAGCATTTTCAGTACTGAGATCCAAGCATTACAAAAACAGATGACAGGCATGCTCTTTTTCTGCAGTCTGTAGGATCGATGTCACTTGTCATCATTGCAAAATCACTGCCGTGCTGTCCATCCGTTTTGTTACATGCTCCTTTGGGTTTTGGAGCTATTTTATCTACTTCAGCACCTCCCAGCTCATTGATGTATTGGATCAGTATTTTGGCTAATTCTGAGTGCATTGTATACATTCAGAGCACCCAAAATATTCTCCTAGTGCAGCTGAAACCATGCTTTGATCTGAATTGCATGACTAAACTGAAAGAATCCTCTTAGATTCATTTTTTGCACTTAATATCCAGAGAACAAGGTTGTGTACTCATATAGTATAAAAGAAATAAGTGAGTATATCTGGTCCTGTATAACACTGGATTTAAGTAGTCCACTCTCTTCTTCACCACCACCCCTTGCAGGCTGCTTTACATCTGGCAAATCAAAACTGCGTTTTCTAAAGTGGGTTTTTAAAAAGCCTTAAACAGCAGCCCCAAAGGAAAGCTTGTTCTCTGGTGGTTGGCAGCCAGCTGACTTGAAGGCAGCCCCATCTCGCTCCCCCTGCTGACTTCAAGGTCACAGGGTTGCACGGAGCAGCTTCACGCTGCTACAGGCATGACAGGCATTAACAAGAAATGGCTCTCCATGTAGAAACCGCTGTGGCAGCGTAATCTTTGTCCGGGGCTGTTTAGGCAGCAGACTGAGCTGCCCTATTGGGAATAAAACATACATTGGACCAGTGGTGGAGAGCTGCACGGATATGGCCTGTTAACAGCTGAAGGTGGGGCTGGCTGGGAGAAACCAGTGTATCTTGCTATCCTGAAAAACTGGAAAAGAGGTTGGGAGTTGAAAGGAGCAGCAGCAGTAACGAGCAGAGGTACTCCGTGTGCTCTTTGGTTTTGTACTTGGTGAGTAAAAGGAGCAACAGCAGTTAGAGGGACGTTATGTTTGTGGTGAAGTGGACAAGTCCCTTTTTCAGAATAATATACTGAAAGCTACAAGTTGTCCAAGGGTAGATATCATCAGATGAAGTTTGTTGCATTTCTGGTTGAATATGTTTGCCAACACTGCGATCTGTAATCATATAAAGATATTTACATCAATGTAGCATATACTGAAATCTGTTTGCAGAAGCCTGCATCTGCTGAAACTTTGTCATGCAGAAATTTCAACTTGTCAGTTCCTCAGAATGAGCCCATAGGAGCTGTGGCTATAATGCACCTCCAGCTGGAGGCCAGAGCAGTGCTTCCTGATGAGAGATTTCCATTGTGTCTGTACTGCAAAAGCCTGCGTATATGTCAGCATGTGCTAAGAATAATTCCTAGTGCTCCTGACAGAAGTCTTGTTTAGGAGTTTCACAATTTTTAGATAGTTGAAATATAAATTATTTTTCTTTCTTGGAGAGAATCGTTTTAGTAAGTCCTACAACAACAAGGCAGGATTATTTGTGTTTGGTTTGTTGTTTGGTTTTTTTTTTTTGCCATTAAAAATGAATGAAGAAATGAAAAAGAGAGATTTTAATGCAGCAGAAATAGATGCTCAGATTTAAAATGGATGAGGTAAAAAAGAATTATAGGGTAAAATGTTGTTCTTGTAAATATGCAGGGGAAATAATATACTAAAATATGTAAGTACTCAAGGGTATTCTGAAATACAGCTCTGAGGAAAAAGCTAGCAATGTAATTCAAGACAGAAATTTGGATTTATTGTGATTGTCTCTCAGAGGATGACCTGTGAAATATTGGAAGGTCTATTTGTGGCACTTCTTCTTTACAGTGCTATACTTCAGCTGTCAACCTTTTTATCTGAATAGAGCAGTTGACGAGATGGAAGCTGTTACAGAGGAAGCATGGGTGAATAACCTGGAAGGAATGGCTGCATCTGTATCACCTCTGTACCCTGGCTGTACCAAAGGCCAGGAGAGGTCAGTTGCCTCAGATGCAGGAGTTGCCCAAAAGCACAGCTCCTGAGGGGGGTGAGCTGCAAGTGACAGGTTACTTTGTAGGGACTACAGATGTGGTATTTTGTATCATTTCAGCAAAATTTGCAAGCTGCAGGCAGGACGAAGTTAGAGGTAGTACTCATTCAATGATGGGTGGTAACTTTTTAGATCTGGATAGAAAAGACCTCTTACTCTGATGGTCAAATTCCTTATTTTTCCCCTCCCGATTTTCAGTCTTCCTTCTGCTGGCTTTGGTATTGAACTGCACGTAAGCTTTTTTCCATCCTCTTTGCTACCACCGAGTTGGAAGGAACTGGCTCCTCCCATCTGTTCAGCCAACTGTGCTCATAAGGGACTTTGCTTCTAACCCAGATGCTGAGGAAAGCAGTTTTGCTCGTGGGTCAGCTCCCTCAACACACTAGTCTACTGGGACTTGCCTGGGTAACTCCTTTGGTATCTCATGCTTGAGCTGTCTCTCATTTTCAGGGGCTGGGCTCATATCAACGCATTCAGAGAAGAGGCAGTAGCATCTCACATCCGCCCCCTCCTTAGCACTGTTGCCACATCTGCATTGAGGTTACACAGAGTGTGAACTCTAAAATGGGACCTGGATCGGCTGAGGCCAGTCCCTCTGAAGAAAGCAGGATCCCCAGGTGTGTAAAAGCCATGCAAGCACAGCTAACCTAAATGCCTGTCTTGCTGTTAGCACAGGTTTCTGCTGTTTGTTATTAGTGTAGCGTAATTCGGTTGCAAAGTTTAGCTCACCAGTTCTGCTGGGAGCTAGAGGGATTTCCCCAAGATAATTGTGTCTTAGGCTACCTAAAGGATGTGGTTTAAAAAATTTCTTAAATATTGTGAGGCTTAGCTTAAATGCATGTGGTGTAGGGGGCAACAAATGTCCTGCTTTGCTCTAGTGTTGCTCACAAAAATGCACGTCCCTTTCCATTTATTAGGCCTTTCCAGCCTTAGTATTATTTAAAGCACATGTCCACCAAATCCGTTCGTTAAAGGCTTAGAAATTTTAATGGCTCATTTTTGTCATAGCTTGATAGCACAGTATGGGGAACATACGGGATACCAGGGACAAACGAGGTCTTTTATAGCACCTGCACATTGTACTTTCCAGCCCCTTTCCCAGCGCCTGGAGGTTTATATTCCTTAGCTCACGTTCGTTTGACTGTGAGCAGAGGCTAATACTCAGAAACTTGCTGTTCAACGTGGCTTTCTGGGAGAAACATGAACTTGATGAGAGTCCCTGACCTTTCTGTCCTTGGCCATAAAAATCTTTCCATTGTATGCAGCCACATGTACAGCAGGTTGGCGTTTGCCTCCTTGAAACACATCAGGGATTAACCTTTTGCAAAAGCAAATTGCAGAAAGCGAAACCTGCCTGCCAGTGCAGACTGCCCCTTGCCACCTCTCTCCTTACTGGGGCATACATTTGCCCATGGCCAGGGACTCCACTTGGTTTTCTGCAGATAAAAACATCTGCCTTGCCCCAATGAAAGGAGCATTTTAATGAGGTTCTTGGAGACCACCTGCGCTTCCCCTTGAAATCTAAATTTACCCAGGGATGGAGATTATTTTGGAAGAGCAGGAGCAAGAAAATGATGCCCTTGTTGTGAAGATTGAAAAAGCAGCCTGGTGGTTTTGTTAAAATGCCTGTGCCTTTAATTAATATTGACTGAGACTGCTCAGAAGAGAATGGTTATATTTTGTGCTGTGGCTGAGGGGATGTTGCAATACAGGCAGGAGTTATCAGGCAGGTTTCAGTCAGGGCTGTCGTCGCTGTTGTGTTTCTCTTTGGCTTTTAAATCCTTTCCCTGGTTGTTAAAAGAGCAATTCAAAGAACAGCTTTCCTTGTGGAAGCTTGTTTTATAGTCCTAGGATCCGGCTTTCCATTCTCAGCTGAAGAACTTAGGGAAAGTACAAGAGACGGAAGACTGCAAGAATAACAAAGTGTAAATGAGTTGGAAATAAACAATTTGCAGTATGTTAAATACCGTCCATGGGCTAGGACACAGCCTCCCTGTGGTAGAGAATGATGGATGCATTCATGAGAAAATCAGGATAAGGTTCCTATGAGGGAACGGGTGGGAGAGAGGGAGAGGAAAAACGAGGCCAGGAGAAGCTGCTACTGCCCAAAGGTGCCTCGGGCAGGCAAGTGTGGACCATGAGGAAGAGCAGAGGGAAAGGGGCTGCGCTGTGGATTGTTAGCGCTGGAGGTCAGCTCTGAAGGGCAGAACTGAGGGCCCAGGTGCAGCAGAGTTTTGGCTCCTATGGCTGAAGGCAACCTCCAAGAAATGCCACCCAGACAAACAGCATGGTAATGCTGGCCCCTGGAGCTCAGCTAGCAAGAGATGCCGAAGTAAAGGTTAGAGTAAGGGAACGACGTTGGTATTTGCTAAGTTGATAGATTGTCATTTTTATGCCTTTTCTGTATAACTTCTTAAGCAAGACTAACTCAGCACATGGAGTGTGAAAAGCAGACATGCTTTGTATTTTCTCCAGCATAAGGAACCCAGGGATAATGGTGTTACAGATGGGGCGGCTCAGGAAAAGCCAGGGAGTGCCAGGGGTTGGGATCAAAACACCTGGGGCAGGGCTGCCCCACTGAGTACCAAAAAAAAGGAGAGGTCTTTGCACAGGGATGTTGCTCAGTGGTAGAAGCCAGGTGAAGGACTGACACTGCTGACTGACAACATGCAAGGGAGCGAATGCATTACAGTGTGTGTAACATTTCAGAACATACATTGCTTGTTTTCTAAATGTTTTTCCTGAATGCAACAATGAAATGTTGTGGCTGAAAGGTGCATGCAACTGGGTACCAACCAGGGGAGAGGCACTACCTCAGAAGTATCCTAGTATAAGACTTCCAACCAAAAGTCACCAGTTTGGGATATTAAACAGTGGTTTGCAATTACTCATCTTCCACCTCAGTGATTATGCATTTCGTTTCACTTTGGCTGTTGAGTATACATTGAGATCGAAGCTGTGAGGGCAGAAACGTTTGTTTACATTATGAACAAAAAGATTTAAAATCATCATTTGGGAACATTGAGAATTCAGATAAGCTTTCATGCTGACAGTTAGCTGCTTGACCCGGGTCAGGAAACTGGGCTGCATTTTATGGGCTTCAACCCAGGCTGGACCTGCTGGCCCAGGGAGCCAGGTGCCATCTCCTTTCTTGCTGCTGGGATTCTTCTGTTAAATCAAACAACACAAACACATCTGCCTGGATCTGTGCAGTGACAGACCAAAGAAATTGCTCCTGCTCTTTGTGCCTTATATTTAATTCCCCATATTATATATTTAATTGCCCATCTTAATAGTTTGTTACTAGAATTACAAAATGCCAGCTTTCTTGCAAAATAAGCAAAACACTGCAGTTGGTAGCCAGATCCCAGGTAAGGTATTGCCATGGTATCAAACCGAACTGGCAATGATCAGTGTGCCCACGGACAAGTTATCAGTGTGATAACGAATGTTTAAGTGTTTACCCTCATTTTACTCTAGTCGGTAAGACCAGTGTGCGTGGAGGAGAGCAGAAGGGAACTGAACAGATGGTGGCTGGAGTCGGTGCTTGGTGCCGCAGGGAGCTGTGCCCAGGCCATGAGTGCTGCCTGCAGCCCCAGAGAGGCTTGGCCATTGCCCATGACCACACAGTCACTACAAGCAGTGTTTTATTTATTCCAGACCAAATTTCTGAGACTAGAAAGGGAGAAAAAGTATTTTCTGTTAACCAATGCTTGGGTGCTGTGGTAAAAGAGGGCTGGAAAACTTGCTTGATATTCTTGATTGACTGAACCTATATATGAAGTTGACTTGAATTCACCAAATGGGTTAGGTAAAAAATATGAGTAGATTTTTTTTTTAATGTTTTCAACAAATAATGGGTTTGGAGGTGTTTGTCCTTTTGGAAGAACCTTATCTTGCTTTTAAAATTATCAAGGTTGCTATTAACATATGCCATAAAATGAACAAGATACTTTCATAGTGGATTACCATATTTTTTTATTGCTCTGAAATGAGCATTTTCAGTTTTGTTTTACCAAGGAAGCCAAAAAGCTTGTCATTTTGAGTCAGTGAAGTGACTGTTTGGTTTTCTTTGGCCAGTACTCCACAAACTCACTTATTCACATAGCTATAAATAAGAATATTTTAATATTTTCATATCTACACATTTTGATTTATAGCAGCAGCAGCTAAAGAAAATAACTGCTTTCCCAGTCTACAGCAAACTGCTGAAAAATATGCTCACATATGTGTCTCTTTCTTTCTTAATTGAGTTATACACATGACAGAAAAATCCTGATGATATGAAAATGTGTGTTGCCTTTGGGCCACAGCCCATGACAGATATTCAAAAAAAGATTTATGTGGGGATCAAAGGTATTTGTTGAGAGAGGTTTTCATAAGCAACAGTGACAAAAGCAGAGGTCCCTCAGACTCCCCGGTGACACAGAGCAGACTGAATCCTGAGTTGTGGAGCAAGTTAAGGAAATACTGACTTTCCCACCCTCAGTCTCTTCCCTGGCTAAGAGCAGGTTCAGTTAGAAGCAGACCTGATTGCTACAGCTGTTAATTTTCCTGTCTGAACTGTGTTTTCCTTCACCGTTCCTCTCCTTGACAGGCATGTGCGTGCACGTATGCGTGTGTGAGAGAGCAAGTGAGCGCCTGAGGGACTGGAGAGCGTGTCCTCTCCTAAAGGCTCCCTTTATATTCCTTTTCTAGGCAGGGTGGTGCAAGAGTCTCGATGACTGCATTTACCCTTCTACCTCGCAGCCTGTTGCTTTTTGCTGGCTGGATTGGAAACGCATTTCAAAAAATAAAAACATAATAATCTTGTGTGTCACAGGTCACATCTTTCCTGTGGAGAGTTAATTCACAGAGCCTGGGGCAGGCTGTTGACACCAGGCTGGAGAGAGGATGGGGGAAAATGCATGCTCGTGCTGCTAAGTGTAATCAGAAGAGTGGAGGGCTTTGCTTGGGATGGAGCCATTTGTTTTCTTTCTGATTTTTTTAGGGAAGCAGAGGTTTGTTTCTTGACTCTCCTTCTGAAGCAGCAGGTGATATGGTTTGATGACAAATGAAGTGGCAGTGTTTCAAGGACAACACAGATGTGATGTATTCTTTTAATCTTTGCAGCCCTAGAGGGAATGAACAGCTACCTGGGTGGGTGTAAGGCTGTTTGGGCAGCGTTGCTGCCGGGCAAAGGCTTCTGCCATTCAGAAATAGCTGTAGGTGCTTCTGGTGCATCCCCTCCTGTGGCTCCAAGAGAGCCAGCCCCGATGGCATCTGCTGAGGCTGTTTGTTGGTCAAACCCTGGCTCTGATTTCATCTTTGTGGGGTCATTAGCAACTTGGCATTTGCTAGCAGCTAGAGTCCTCACCTTCTCATAACTGGCTTTTATTATCCTTCCACAGTTATAATGGTCTCTTGTAAAGGGGAGCTCCACATGTGCATTACAAAAAATTGTAGCTGTGACCCAAAGCTATGCTGAGGTAGGAGTTGTTGCCACCCTGAGAGCTGAGAGTTAAGTCTCACATTCCCTTCTCCTCCGTGATGCTTGCAACACAAGCCTTACACCAAATGTTACATGAAAACCAGCATAGACTCAAGGCACAAAGTCCTGATTCAAATCTCAGCTCTACCAGAGTGTTTTCTAGGGGAAGGGGCTCAGATGCTGCGCTCTGGGCCAGGGCAAGTGCTAATGAAAATGCTTCGCTTGGGTAGTTACTGCATTTCTGACTCTGTGATTTCGTCTGCCTCGATGCTCTGTTGTTGTCCAGGTTGCTACGGCTGTGCCAGCATGAGGCCGGCTCCCCTGCAGGAAATCATGAAAAGAAGTGGCTGCCTTTCTGCTCTCTTATTAAAATATGCCAGGGGTGCTCAGCAACCTGGAAGGCCTGTGTTTTTTAATAAATCCATGGCTGTAGTAGCCAGTTGTTCAGCACCTCTCCATGCCTTTTCGCTGTAGTAATTGTGGTAGTTATTAATGCCTTTTGCAGGTGCTGAGAATAGGGTAGAGCTGCTGTTGTTCAGCAGCTCGTCAGAAGTGTGAGACAGCCTGGGCTATTTAACCCGCTTTAGGGGTCCTTATTTAGGAAGAACATCTCCAGTGAAAGCCCATCAAGCTGCAGAAAACAGCACTGCTGATGGCAGCAGCACTCTGCCTGCTTCACTTGTTGTGACTGGATGTATTTCCTTGGGGTATCACCAAGAATACAAGGTGCCATTATAGCTGCTGGTTTTATGGAGAGATGAGAACATCTGCTTCCTACAAAAGCTGTTGCCATAGCACCTATGTGCTTTAAGAATGGCTTCTTAATACAATCTAGGTATTTAATGTATGCCATGAGGGTTAAATGCAGTACAAAACAATCAGTTTAAGAGCCAACATGGTTGAACCTTATGCTAAACCACAAGCATAACTGGAATCAAGCCTTTGGGGCCAACTCTTATTATCCAAGTATCTCAACGCCCATCACATCACCAATATGTAGGCATGTCATGTTCAGAATTGTGTGTTGTAAGCCGACTTACCTACCTGTGTTAAAATAATACCGCAGGTAACTTTTACTGCAGCCTAGGAAAGTGTGCAAGTCTGCACATTTTCCATAACTAGGCAGATTTTAACCATAACAAGAACTTAAAAAGTTTTAATGATGCAACTAGACCAAGTTTAAGAGTGAGCCACCTGTGCCTATGGAAATGATGGTACCAGAAATGGGGCTGAGGAAGCCAAGACAGAGGCTGGTTTGCACGTTTTTCCTCTGCACATCTATGAAAATACATACTCAGAAAGAAAGGAGGCTTGAGCTGCAAATGTCAGGCTGCAGCATGGTTAACTTTCCAACTGACTTTTTTTTTTTTTTTAATGCTATGTCATGTCTGATACCTAATTTCTACCTACTGGGAGAAGGAATTTCAGTGTAAACTGTGTTTTCATTCTCCTTTTGCCAAATTAGCATGGAAAATGGTAAAATGTCATTTGTTTGTATAAATATTTTATGTTCTCATTCTTCATGCATATTGTCTAAACAGATCAAAATTCCTTAGGATTGTAATAGCCTAATTTTACTGAAGTCCTTTTATGAATCTGTAGTGAGAAGTTAAATGAGCAGAGAAGAGGGGAAATGAGAGTTTTGTCAGATGCTTTCAGCTCTTGGCATAAACCACAAAATACAAGCTCAGAACCATAAATCCCACTGGTACCTGCATTGCATTTGGAGTCCAGGGGCTGGGTGCAGTCCAGGGTTACATTCTGAGTAAAATCCTTGTCAAAATAGAAATGTCATCTGTAGCTGACTAATGGGGCAGAGTGCTCCTTTGTGTGCCTGGTCCAGCTTTGGGCTGGGGACCACGTGCACTGTCTCCTTATTTGTCATGAACAAGACCAAACGTCACCCCGCACATGCACACGTTTCTAGACTGGTTGCTTTCTTCCCCTGGTTTCTGTGTTGTAGTCAGTAGGTTTTGGAGACTTTTTCTTCAGCAGTCAAGCCTAACTGTGACCGTTGAAGCACCACAGCTGAAACAGGACCAGGTCAGAAATGTGCCACAATTGGCTCTTTGTGGAGATCCTCTGATGCCCGTGTGGCAGGGCGGACAGGTGGCTTTCTGTGACCCTGATCAGAGCAGATGCTCTCCCACCACTGCAGGCAATAAGCAAAGTGTTCACTTAGCCCCAGGACAGGCTCCTGCCTGCTACCTGCGCTGAGCCACAACCTGCTTCCCCACCACAGCTCCGTACTGTCTTTAGGGGACCCATCTGCAATAATTATGGCTGCACATACTTATCCATATAACTTAAAGCACCTGGTAGAAATTGCAGCTGCCAGTTAATGTTTGTCTGCAATATCCTGAATACAGAAAACTAGGGAAACACCCTTTTCCCTTAGTCTCCTTCCTTGCTCTACCATTAATTTTAGCTTTGCAGGCAAATACATCATGTACAGCCCCTGTGAAAAGTGCCGGAAGAAGAGTTGGTGCATGTGGGCCCACCTGCTGTCCTACACTGGTCAGCAGTGAATAAACTGCTTTGCCACCATGGTCATTGGGTGACTTGAAGCCAGAGGAGTCACCACATGCCTCTGTAGCCTGTCTGCTCCAGCTCAGTTTGCGCAGACCACTTGCAGGTTTGGACTAGGAGCTGCAAGACAATGTATATTATTACATTCCCAGCCTCAGGCTCACAATCTCTACTCCTTTGATCTCACAATTTACCAACTGTATATTTTTTTCAAATATGTCAGAGTAGATTAAATTTGTAATTCTGTCTCATTTTTCTTTAGTAGTTATACCACTGTATGCTCAAGGTTGTATGTTACCAAGTCCCACTCTTGAATTACAGACACAGTATGTCGAGTTGGAAGTATCATCTTTGATAGGTATTGCAGTCACTGTGCAATAATAATATACCTGTCATATCAATACATAGGGAAGCTTAACAGCATGGTTTAAAGCCTTTTTAACTGTGTTCTTTCTACCAGAACTTAGTGTGGTGATTATATGAATCAAAACTAAGGTAAAAAGTCTATTAATGTAAAGCCTGGAAGACAACTGTACTCCAACTTGAAATGCCATCTTGGTGTGTCTTAATATGTGTTTTAGGGGGAGTGAAGAACTGGAACTGCATCTGAAAGAATGAGCTCTGAATGAGTGTGAGAGGCAAGCTCCTTTTTAATAAATGATAGCCTAAATTCTGCTTTCTTCCCTTCAGAGCTGTGGATATTAGTGCTCTCTTCATAGCTGGATCCCTGCTGCCCTCTAGGAATTTTTATAATGAAATATTGTCAGCAATACCACTATACCTGTATCGCAAGCTGTGGATTCCTTTATTAAGGTTCAGTCATAATGTTATTGAAAATACTTCAGATTTCTACAGGGACTGCTGAATTATCATATCCTATTTTTGTAAGACCTTCAGGAGTTCTGCAAAGCCTCTCCATTACTGCTGAGTTCTTTAAGGCATTGGCAAAGAAAGCAGAAAGTTACTTGTAATTTAAATAAAGAATTAAATCAGCTTTTCATTTCAGCTTACCCTTGCCTGTCAGCAGAACAGAGGTTGTAGCATTGAATGACACTCAATTTCAGATTTCCAGTAGAGAGGTGGTATGCAGTGAATCTAATAGAAATGTAATTTCTATCATTAGAAAGATTTTCTACTCTAAATAGCCCTTTGCAGGATATTTAGCAGGCGGTGGGCATACCAGCTCCATATGTTATAATGAGAGGTAGATTCAAAGCAAATCCCAAACCGTGAAGAAAGTTTTATTGCAAACTAGCATTCTGTAACTGGCAATTAGGATCAATATTGATGCATCATCATCCTTTCCTTTACATCTCCCCTCATAGGAAAGACTAAGTGGTATGACAACATTGTGTGGGATCTGGCCCCTGTTGTGAAAATAGTGGATTAAGTAATTGTCTGTGGTTAATGAATGCAGCTTGATTAGCTAGGATTAGTCCAGAGATAAATGCAATGAAAATGCCTAACCCTGGACACCTGAGTATCCTGAAAGGTCCTTTTTAAAGGATTACAAATTTCAGTTTAAATTAATAAATGTTTGAATATGTTTCAGGATAGATATTCAACTGGTTATTTAAGAAATTATTTTAATTAATATTTAGCAAGTGGGAGAAACCCCACTGTACACGGTTGACGTGTGGCATTTAAAAGCGCACAGCATCAAAGGTAAGACTGACTACCCTGAATTCCCTACACAGAAATGATGCGTGGACAGCTGAGCAGAGCCTGGCTATTGGCAAGACGTGTCGTGTCAGTATGTCCAGGCTTGTCAGGGCAACGGGAGACAGTAGAGGGATCAGAAGGTTGAGTTTGTGTGGTGCAAAGCTGAGAGATGGATCAGTTGCCTGGTTTCCAGCCCAAGTCTTCCAGGATTCTTGCACTGAAGTAAGCTCAACCGTAACACAGGTGCTTCACAGCAGTAAGGGTTTTCAGGAGCACATCCCGACGCAGTGTGCATGTGCAGCGTAACTGCAACAGCTGGCTGTGGTGTTGCTTGTGACTGCTGGATTCGTTTTCACAGGCCTGTTCGGTAACATGGGCTTTGCAGAGAAAAAGAAAATAGGATCTTCTGATGGCTGTGATGAAATGGTGTAACAGAAGAGTATCTGTCCTGCACTATCCTTAACTGTGTCACAGTGTTCAGTGGGCTGTTACTCTTTTTTCTGAATAGTTTCCCTGATAAAGTTTGTTTGAAGGCATAATTAGGTAGTAAAATTCATTTTTACAGCTGATTTAAAAAAAAACCCAATCAATTCATCTTTTATGAAGGCCAAATGAGAGACTGCAGTGTTTTCCATAAAATTGAAAATGAAAGAGTTTTGGAGTAATGTTTTTGGCTCCAGTATATTCAGTTGTGCATTCTTTCATGACACAATTACCATTGATATCAACAGGTGTTTGAGAAAGAAACAGGAGAGAGGTTTACATTTTTATTATTAATCAAAAGATTAGCTTGCAAAAGCCTGCTGCGAATATGTTTGGACCAGTTTAACCCTATTGTTCTCAGTGGAAACATTCCCAACTTGCATCTTGTGTTGGGGTTAGAGTTGGCTGGTTGCTTGTTGTGTAGTACCATAATATATCTGTCATTGTATGCAATACAGAAAAAGTGTTGATCCAGAAACATGTGTTTCTATTTATATGTTGTAATCAATGAAACAGTGATGTCTGAGGTGAAATAGGCAGCTTAAAATCAAGGTTGGTGGAAGCTAATACAAATCCCTCTAGTGAAATTATGCATTTAATTTGCTATAGACTGATTTACATGAGGGAAAATATTACCACCTACCCAGAGTTGGTAAAACGCATAATGAATATATGCTTATTGCTGTTAATGGATGCCCCTGAAAGCTGTTTGTCTTGCATCTGACTTCTGTCAGCTGATGCAGTCTGGCATGTGAGATTGTTACAGAGAGGGAATTTGTTTGTCGAGGAGCAGATTAATCCCCAGCACCTTTTTGAGCAGCTAGGCCAAATTCTTGGCAAGTCTCGAATCGAAGGAGGAACAGCCTGGGCAGCCTCCGGGGGCAGAGCGCAGTGTGGGGAATGGGTCACAGGGTCACTACAGCTACTGACCCTCTTGTAGTGGTAAGGTCTGTGTCCCACTGGTTATGGGTGTCGTTTCTGTATAACACTTTGGGATTTCCATGCCTGACTCCCCCCATTGCAGTGTAGCATCACTGCAGTCTCTGGTTCCTGGGGATGTGGATAGGTTTGGGTGCATGTGTGCTACAATTGCAGTTCTGTCTGTCTCTCTCTCTCCCCCCGCTCTCCCCCAAATAACCCCAGCACATGGCGTTTCACACAGGTCAGTGGTTCTCAACCCAGAGAGGTTCTCTGTGCCCAGCTTTGTTTCACAGACTTCACATGCTAACATCACTTGGGACCTGCCCTTTCTTTGTATTTGAGGCTTGTGGATGGTGCTACCACATCTCACACGTGATCAGTGTGCTTGCCTCCTGCGCCCTCCCACAGCTGTGTTTCAGTCATGTTTGTGCTTTCAAGGAGGGAGCAAGGACCGCTTTCTAGGTCTGGTTAAGAGCAAAGAAGCAAGCCTCAGCCCATTGCTGCTAGGCAGGTACAGCCTGCTGGAGTCCTCAAGTGTGTCCTTCAGGAAGCACTGGGGTCTAAATGCCATTTATTCCTGGTGCAGAAGGAGCCAGATGCTTATCTTTTTGTGGCCCATACCTGAGGCTTTTGTTCTCACAGAAGTTGTTAATGCTGCTTCTGATAACTGGCGTTCCCCTCCTGTTGTGTGGCTGGTGCACCTCACCAGCCAGGGAGGAGATAGGAGGCAGAGAGGGCACGGCGGCTTAGCCACTGTTGATTCAGTAGCGTCAGCTTTCCTGTTGAAACTGGATCCTGAAGCTCGAAATGGAACGGAGGTTCCCAGTGGGCAACTGAGCTTGAAATGCCTCCACTGTAAAAAGCGAGCGTTCAGCAGGCTCAGGGAGACATGGAGAACTGCTGAGTCGGTTCTTTGGGTGATTCGCAATGATTTTTATGACTCTATAATGGCATTAATTTCTCTGATGGAGAAGTTATGCTTTGGGTTTACTTGGGGTTTCTGTTGTTGGCTGGGACTTTTTGTTTCTATTTTTATGAATCAAATACTTAATTTTTTACTTTTAATTTCAAGTACAGACTGTTTGTGTACCGTGTGTTTACAGTATTTTCAGCAGAGGATTTAGGCTGAGAATAGCTCCATGACTGCATGCAATATACGGTCCATTCAGAAGGCAGCTTTTTCATATCAATAACCATCGTATGTGCCTTGAAAACCGGTGTGTCAGTAAATTTCTGTTCTTGTGGTAGGCCAGTGTAAAGTCTGTGCTTACTCGATAGGACTAAATTCCGCTTGTCTCTATCTCTGTAACCTCACAGACCACTCATGGAGCTTACTTTGATCAGGAGTTGAGGTAGCCCCTTATTTTCTAAGTCATCACAAATGCTGAAAAATTCACAGAGACCTTTTAATTAAATATTTCTGATTATCTTTGACCATTTGCAGATCACATGATAGAAAAAGCTATTGAAATTCTGTGCAACAATAGATAAAGGTCTCACCATCAGCCTGTATTGCAGATCTCTATAGCAGCCTCCCTGTTTTTCCAGTACATTGAACTTTTGGTGATGCCACTGGGGGAAAATTGTACTGCATGCAGCAGTGTGTTCAGCATGCAGGGTACAGAAAGGAGAGCGTATTTCTTGGGTAAATGTACCCAAATGTCATCACCTGCTATACAGGATGGTGATATACTTGCTATTCATTAACTACTGTTTCCAAATACATTGTCATCTGAAATTTTATTAATCTAATTTTCTGTGTTTTGATGAGTCTCTCATAAATTTCTAATGCAGTGTAGCTTCCAGGTCCTAGCCCTCACAAATGAACAAAGAAATTACTGGTTCCCAGAACCTGGCTGTGAGACGTAGCAATTTCTCCGGTATCTCTGCCAAAAGTGGCTTTCTGAATGTTATTTGCTTTATGGAGTCTATGGTCAGGATCAGCAACTCCTTTACCCTTAAATAAACAGCTCAGGGACTAAATACAGAGGAAGTGGGTTGGGGTATAGGAAACATATTTGGCTAATTTGTTTGTTTTTTAAATAAAGCCTCTCTACACTTGCCCAGGTTAGAAAATGCAAGGTTTTCTTTCAGAACTTGAGCCAGTATATACGTTCTTCCTCCCTTCCCCAAATGCAGCCCGGGAATAATTTCAGTGTGATTTGTCCTCAGAGAGGATTTGCTTTTTTAAAATGGTTGGCTGCTGCAAATCCCACAGTCTCCCTCAACTCGGTCCTTTTTACAGTAGGGTTTTGGCTTCAGAGGGAAGTTTGTTATACACCTGATACTGCACGCATTGGGATAACTTATACGGATAGCATTTCATTCCTTTAAAAAAAACCAAATGGACACACAAACAAAATACCCAGCAAAGATGTTTTAGATGACAGCTACGTTTCAACTCCCAGACCTGCATCTGAACCCCAAAATGAAGTTCCTCATTTCACTCAGCTAGCAGAACTGCTTCACCTCACCCTCTTACTGCAAAGAAACTGTTTGACCTGTATAGTTTGTGATGCAAATGACACGAACCTCCCAATTTCTTTTCTAACCCTGTATATTGGATAGGATTAGCAGTTTATCCCAAGCATAGCCTACCAGCGTAACTCTTCTCTAACGGAATTGCATATTGCTAGCCCAGCACTGGAATCTGTCTCCCCCTTTTACCTTCCAGTGTGGTTCCTGCACCTCCATGCACACACCAGAAACCTCCTTTCACCCTTGAGAAATACCTTCAAACATTCCATCCTTCCTATCCTTGTCCAAGCAATAATTAAGTTTTTGAGGCTAACAATACCTTTAAACATAATTTATACACAAGGACACTGAATTCTAAGGCTGGAATGGCAAGTGACATAATCCCTAGTGATAGGCAGCTGACTTTGAGGACCCAGCCATCTCCTTTCATAAAGTAACTGTGTTCTGAATTTACTCATGTGAATTTACTATTAGGTTGGTTTGTTGTATGCAGGCAAGATTTTTCTGTGTATAGCAAGGGTACTTCTTTCTCGCCATGTTAAGTGTCCTTCCAGCTAATCAGATACCCATGCTGGGAATGAGATAAAATGTAATTTTGTTTT
The DNA here is from genome assembly GCF_000699145.1 of Aptenodytes forsteri. Classification (NCBI taxonomy): domain Eukaryota; kingdom Metazoa; phylum Chordata; class Aves; order Sphenisciformes; family Spheniscidae; genus Aptenodytes; species Aptenodytes forsteri. The sequence goes on along the minus strand of NW_008795853.1, from coordinate 1,463,536 downwards.
GACTGCTTCCAAGGTCAGAGCTGTTGTTTGCATGGCTTCAAGCAGATTTGGTAGGCTGCTGATATCCTTGTCTGTCTTCTTTTGATCATAAGCCCCTTTGCCCCTTGCAGGGAGGGGAGAGAGAGAGGTGGACTGCAAAGAAACATGTGTTTTGCAAGAAACTACAGGTGAATTCTATGGATATCAGAGCAAAAAGCTGTAGAGCTGTCTGGAAGGTTGCTTATGACCTGAGCTACAGGCAGCATACAGTATTAGCGCATTTCAAGCAGTGTTTCCTTGTTCCCACTTGTAAAATAGTCAGGGTCTCTGAGAGAACCACAGAACTAGATTTGACAAGAGCAAGGGCCAAGGTGAGCTGGTTTGCAAGGTATGCAAAGCTTCTGGTGGTGTTCTGGGGTTTTGGTAAGCCATGCTGTGATGGTGATGGGAAGTGGGTCGGAGCAGTCCATCTTCTGGACAGAGAAAGTCCAGTTAGGGACCCATAGCTACAACTCCTGGCAAGTGACAACAGGGGAGTCTGTTCCATTGCTGAAGCTAACACAGGTGACACGTACCTCTGGCCTCTACAATAGTGTGGGTAGCAGTAAAAGGGTTCTCTTGGTTCATACCAGTACTAGTTACCAAAGGACTATATTAACTGAGGTGGGTGAGTACAGCCTGCTCTAGGATGGCTCTGAAGTGCAGTGCTCTGCAGAAATGTTGTGCAATAACTTCCTTTTCAGTGCCTTTAGAGGGCCCATCTGCATGAAAGTCTGCTGAGAATTACCATCTGCTGAAGGTGCGAGCCTGGCACCTTCCTACAGCAGTCTCTGAGGGAAGTCTAGCAGTCACCAGCCTCTGACACAACAGGCTTGGTGCCTGGCTGTGGTTTTTCCACAGTTGTGTGCTTAAATACTAATAGAGAACTTGAGTGGTTCTGTTGCCATCTCTGAGGGAGAATGGATGTGCTGTCTGGGGGGTTCAGTTTTGGTTGGTAGTGTCCCAGAGAAATTTAATTTGTTTTGCAAACAAACTCTTGTTCATAGGTCTTACTGAGGCAGCTTGCAGCTGCTTCAATACGCTTGAAGACTTATTTCAAAGCTTAGCAAAAGAAAATAAACAGACGTGTTTGTCAAACATGTCAGTGTCGCAGCTGTCTCACACCAGCAGACAGTGAAATGGAAGATTTCATGCAGTATACATACAAGCCTGGCCTTTGGATAACTATTTTGGTACCTGTGGCCCATGCAAGATGGGTTAGGAAGGGTGGTGGGGTAATGAAGCAGTGGGACCCCTGGATTAAGGGATTGGAGTCGACACTGTCCAAAACGTAGAGAAAAGAGCAGCTGGAATAGGGTGTTTTACATGATTGTTATGCCTACTGTTTGCTTTCCATCTGCACCTCATTAGAATATAACCATTTTCTATCGCATTATTTACCAAATTCATCCAACACCTCATTACTTCAGGAGGGGATTACTGTAATGAGCTCTGCATGGCGCTACATCTTGTGCAAGAGGCCATGATTTGCTTATTAAATGGAGTTGGATGAGGCTAATTTGACCATAGTACTTTGGGATGTGCAGTGGCAGTGTGGTGATATGTAGGTGATAGCATTATACCTTTTGCAGTTAGGGTGGCAGTTAACTGATGAGCAGATCTCTTCCTGTGCTGGTCTGTTTTATGGAGCTGTAAGGGAGGTCGTCTGTGCTGCTGTGAGGAGGGGATGCTCTTCTCCAGTTGCAGTATGGTGCCTCTCTCCTGATGCAGCGCGACTGGGCTGTGTGGATCTGTTGGCCGTTGTGTGAGGTGTGTTTTTTCATCATGTGATGGGAGGATGAGTGAAGCTATTCCACATGTGCTGCAGTTGGTTGTTAGATTTCAACGTGCTTGTTTTAGCCTGGGAAAAGTAATACAATAGCAAACAAATTAAGTGAATATTGCAAATGGTTGGGTTTATGGGGTACCTGAGTTAAAGCAAGTAATGGAGCAAAGCCAGTTGTTCAGTGTTGGTTGGCTGTTCACATGAGCACATATATGTATGTGGAGTGTTGATCCAGAGTCATCCTGAGTGCCAGGTTTGCTGGATGGGGAATCCCAGGTGCTTTAGATATCTGGAGCCTAAATGGAAAGAGCCCAGGCACCGCTGTCACCCTCCCCTCCCTTGGCTTTTCCAGGCTATGTGTGTCCTTGTCCAGTAACTCCTCCTTGGAGCTGAAACTTGCATCCATTATCCCATCCCCAGAGGTCACTCCTGAGATCCTATCTTAGCACAAACACAGCCTTTTGTGGGCTCTCGCCACAAGTGATAGCCTTGCAATTTATGGGTTACTTCTTCAGACCCGTAAATTCAGGAGCATTAATCACATTTTAAAAAAAAAAAAACGGTGGCTAGATCTTGTGTGGAGTTACTAAGCACACAATTGTGTTTACTTAGGGATAAAGCACAAGAGACTAGAAATAATCTGAAATCAGTAGCATTCCTAAATGTATTGCGTTTTGTTTGGTCTGTCCTTCACGTACAAACTCTCTGCACATCAGAGTCTGGGATGGCAGGTAGGCAGGCCGTTCAGGGTGAATCTTCTCGGCCTCTGGCAGAGGTGAGAGCTGCTCGTTGCTGTCTGAGACTGTGTGCCCTGCAGGCACCGCTTTCCTTCTCACCTGTTCCTACATCTCTCTGTGACAACTCCTGAAAACTTCCTTTGTCACTTGTCTTTGTCATATGGATGTAGCTTTTCCTTCCTCTTTATTTTTGCACGTTCCGCCTTCGCAAGGGTGGGAAATACTTTCTTCTTGCTCCAGCAAACATGTAGTCCAAGGAAATTCCCAAAGAAGCAGCAGATGCTGAATGTAATGACTCATGTAATGAATGTAATGGCTCATGATCATTTCTGGTCTGGCATGGATGGGTCCCAGTCCTGGCAATCTCAGGTGGATACACAAATGGAAGCATTTGATGAGAAAAAAAAAAAAGTAGGGAGAAAATAAAGAGTTAAATAGGAGATGAAATGAGAGTCTGATTATGTTTATCTGCCACTAGATTAACATTGTTGATAAGCCCTAGCTGTTTTCTTATCTTCTTATTGAAGTGTTAATTGGTCAGTCTTTTTTTAAACTATTTGCAAACTGAACTGTAGCAAGTTAGTTGGTATTTCATGAATATTTTGTCATCTGCTCTATCACTGAGTATGTAAATGCTGAGTTAAAACAAGTTTGAGTACCTGTGCTTTATTTTCTCATCATCTAGCATTCCTCGGCAGAGGCTTAGGACTCTCTGTGCTGTAAACTGAGTCAGCCCTTTGCTTGCAGCAAAGGACTGCAAACAAGGACAGAGCCATGTGCTAGCTAACATGAAAGCTGAGACCATGGAACTGTGCCGGAGTAGAGACTTGATAGTTCCAGGGGAGAGCCCCAAGCTTACCGTTCTTCCAAGCTGTGTGTCAGGATGCCTTGTAGCCATATCACCAAAGGAACCTTCTCATGCCTGGTCACTTGATGTCTAGGGAAAATAAATGGGAAAAAAAAAAGTGCCCTTGAGAATGCATCTTCTCCAACAAGTTGTTTGGATTCAAAGAACTAATTATTTTGTGTTGTAGCTAAAAACCTCTTCTAAACATGGCGATATTGTCTCCCATTTTAGCTAAAAGAGTTTGATTTTTTTTGTGAGGACTTAGGCTTCAAGAGCAGCATGCGGTAGGAGACTTTTCCTTATTTCTGGAAATCTTTGCTTTGGAAGCCTCAAGTTTTGATGCCTAGATGGGTCTGTTGGGATTTCACCCCACAAACAGGGTTCCATTCCTATCCACCCATTCATGTGTAAATAAAGACCTTCGTTTTATCACTGCACACTGGAGCAGAGCTGTTGGACATCATACCTGAGTCTTGCTGAGAAGCAGTTACTGACAGAATTAACCTTTCAGTAGCCCAGCCTCTGTGGTGACAAATCTCTCTCCCAGACCTAGGAGCATGGTGTATATTTTAGTACAGTCATGGAAGTTGCCCTAGAAGGTTGAGAGCAGAGATCTGTGAGCTTAGTTACATGGCTAAGCAGAATCTATATTAGGGAGAAAAGCTATTAAACTGCAGAAATCTTATTAGCAGTCCTGAATGGTAGACTTTGCTATTAGTTTTTTAAATTGCAATCTTGGTGCGTTTATCAGAGTTATTTAAGGCTTTCTTGTGAGAATTATGCCTACATGGTAAGAATGCATAGTGACATTTAGTTTAATATAGTGATTCATTACCTCTAGATTTGTTTACCACTCTAATTGTATCATTATATTTCCACCATTGTTTTGAATTAACCTATACTCTCCCCTCAGATCCTGCTGCCTTTTTCACTTTCTCTTCCACGGGATGTTGTCTCATTTATATTATCAGCATTTAAACAGAGTGTTTCATCTCAAAATAATGAGCAGAGTAAGGCACAAGGCATTTGTCCCCATTTTGCTACCAGAGTATCTGAAGCTCAGGAAAATGGCACGACTTCTCTGAGATTCCTGGGTAAGTCAGTAGCAAAGAGCTATGTGACTGTAGAAAACGAGAGGTTGTTCTCTCTCCTCCTGTGCCCGACTATTGGAAAACTTATGTGGCGATTCAGGCATACAAAGCATTACTACTACGGTAACTGGCTAGTGGAGAAAAGGACCGACCCGGTCACTGGGGTACAGGACTGGATCTGTGGGCCTTTGGGACTGTGTTAATCCATTTGTTGATCTGTCAGCATACTGTCGGCTGGAACAGAAGTTATTTCTGTAGTAGTCCATCCCCCTAAGAAGGAAGGCTTGCAGATTACTGCTGCCAGATGCCTTTGAAGGCATTGATAGCTAATCCTTCATTAGAGGAGAAATCATCAAGTTCTTCTGTATAAATTAAGTTTATTTACTCTGTGTATACCAGTTATAGAACAGATGAATCTGAATATCGAACAGGCCATTTCCCCTCTCAGAAGTCTCTATTCAAGGGCTAAAACCTAATTCTCTGGGAGTGATTCTGCATGAGAAGTGAGTCTAGTCAGAGACTGTAAAGAGAGAGAAATTGTGGCAGAAAAAAAACTCCCCTGCCACAGCTGACTCGGGCAGAAACTCCATCCTACAACAGGGCAGTGCAGCATTTCTCACAGGCTGACTAGCACATATACACGAAGGACTTTTTCTTAAGTGTTGTCCCTGAAGTGTCACATAGGTTTACCCAGGTGAGATTTGACTTGGCTCACTTAGGTGTGGCTAGCAGCCTGGCCACAGCCAGCACAGATCTCAGTACAGCCTGGTTCTTGTATTATGTACCCTGCTTCCCAGGTGGGAATTTTTAGCCTGGTTTGAGTTGCTTCCTCCCATTGCCAGGTCACTTCTTTCTCCATCTGTGGGTACTGTAGCAGCTCCGGACGGATAAGCTGTGGAGTAATGTGGCTTCTTGTCTTTTTAGCAGGGTGTCCTTTGGTCATTCAGCTCAATTCTCATGCCATTCATTTTGAACAAGTCTTTTCTGCTCAAAAAAACCCCAGCTACTGGGCAGTCAAGTATTATTCTCTCCACTTCAGTGCTGTGTAGTCACAGAGTAATTTGTAATGCTGGGCATCAGCTGACATTGTATTTAATATATAAGGAACATGGTGAGATTAACTGAATATTGACCATCTGTCCATGGCAAGAAGATCTCTTAAACAGATCTGCAAAAATTAAGTTGTAGTAAGTTTTAGTCTCTTTTCCCTGTTTAATTAGCCATAATCAACTTGGGTTTTTCTTTTCTTTGTGAGACTTCATTACAGAATAAAGAGTTACTGTGTAGTTCTTCTGGGAATATTTGTGCTTACAACTTCAAAATGTAGCGTGTGTGATGAAAACTGTATTCCTGTTCACCTTGTTATCAATAAATGTTTTTACAGTAGAATAGTCACAGAAAGAAGCACAGAGAGAACAGTTCAGGGAAATTGCTTAAAAACCTGAACATTCAAAGTGACTTTGTATCCAATTTATTTTCCTGACAGTTCAGAAAGTGACAGGGGAAGTGTGCTTGCAAAGGAAGCATAGCCCTAGAGATTAGATCATGCTGCTTTTTCCAGAGCTGTACAATAGATTTTTTTTCTGTAAAGCTTTGAACAAATTATTTACCTTTTAGGTACTTTTATTATTTTATTCATAATTTAAAGATGCTGTATCTCTAAGCATAGAGATGTTTTGAAGATTAATTCTTTGAAAGGAAGTGGAAATTGCGCTGCAAGTGCAACACATGGTTGGGTCTCATCTAAACGTCGTCTTTCAAGTATTTTAATTTGCTCTCTTTCATTTTTCATTTTGAAAACCTAAGCAGACGCTGGTACGTAGGAAAGCACTTCTGCATCTCTCGGCACTGGCCGAGGAGCCCTTCAGAGAAGGGTTCGATGAGACTGGTTGCACTTGATCTGCATGTAGGAGCAGGGGGACCCCCAAACTGCAGTCATTCCCACAGACTGCTCTAAGGGCGCTGTACCGCCTGCCGTTGTTGGCTTTGGGATAGCTAGCAAACTTACAATTTAGCTCTGTGTGAGTGTGTAAAACAATGCTAAACTGAATGTTTCATTTTGGAGAGAAAACTGCAAGGGAGGAAGCTATTTCAAACTGGGGGCTAATCGCGTTGTGTCTGATAGATTGACCACAGCATCCAGTAAAGTCTGAGGCTATTCTGTGGCACGTGGGAGAAGCGACTTGGCTTTTGTTATGATAGGGAACTTCTCTTTGTCTGGCAGCTGCTGGCTATACCATAAAATACTTGGAGAAATAATTTTTAAGTACTGTGTCAGGCTTACCTGGGATTTCTGCTGAGCTCTTGGGAGCACAGCTGTGCCCCTACATTGGGTGTGTCACTTAAAAACACCCTGCTCTTGAGGGCACCCTCCCTCTCTCCCCATGGTGAGTGCCTCGGCACACTTCAGAAGGGCTCAGCAGTTCAGCTTGGATAAGCATCAGACAGTTTGTGTCCCTATCAGAAAACTTAATTTCTAGAAATTACGTGGGAAATCTTACAAGAGCCGGCTCTCTCACAAGCTTTCTGATACTTGCCAGTTCAAGCTGTGCCACTGATACTGAGAGTCTTTCTAAGATACGAGAGTCACCCTTCCAAAAAATCACTCAGGTTTTGGCAACTTCCATGCACAGCATGATATGGGATCTGGCAGTTCCCAATATATTTGGAGTAGGAGGTCTTGGTGATGAATTTAGTCATCTTAGTGGCAAATATTTATCTCTTACTGAGTTCTATCTGTCGTGGTTTAACCCCAGTCGGCAACTAAGCACCACACTCTCTTATCATATAATTTTTATTCCTGTTCTTATAAAAATATCTTCTGCAATATATGCTGTATGGTTTAGGGACAGTTGCTTGCTCTGTCTGTCTTCAGCACACATAGCAAAAAAATATTCCATACCCTTCATATGGAAATAACTTCCTTAGTGAGTAGTAACCTGTCAGTGAATGAGTAATGCTTTTATTGAATTTATACACTTAGTCTAAGCATAAGACAGAATTTTAAAGAATCCATCAAAAGAACATAACTCACTATTCAATAATTTTGTAGCTTTCAACATAGCTAGAGAATCTTGTTAATCTTCAGTGAAATCTTTTTGGCTAACTTCCAACTAACATTAGCACACTCTTCTATTATTCTGTGAGGACATCAGAAAGTTGTACCAACTTCTACATAGAGGCCTCAGTTTGCAGTGCATGTGGTGGTTATGAACAGTGAATTTTTCAAAGGAACCAATGGCAGTTAAATTCCTGTCTCCTCTTGTCAGCAGCAGATACTTGCATGTCATCGTTAGGTCCTTATCCCAAGCTTATAACTTTTTCCTGGTTCAGGCTCTGTGCTTCTTGAGAGGATCAGTGATTACCTGAAGGATAGATGCTGTCTCTTCAATATTAGCCAGTGTCTGCTGAGTGCGTGGCTTTGTTGGTTAATACATTGCTGGTGTCCAGGTTGTCACTGATGGATTTTTGTCACCTTTCCCATTGTCAGAGTTTGAATCCTTCCACCAATGTACAGAAATCTGCCAAAAATCATGTGCCAAAATCAGAAATGCTTACTAGTTACCTCTCATGTTTGTCATGCACTGTCATGACTTTATTATATGAAGTTTTTCTTTCTTTCCTAGTAGGAAAAGCAAGTGTCTTGAATAATTTTTTCTGCTTAATGACACATTATTTACTTTGTACATTTACTGATATTTCATAACAAGTAAATGGTTTGTAGATACTTCAGGGTTATGTTTTCAACCACCAGCCATTTAGGAAATGCTAATATTTCTTTGAGTCCTCACGATCATATACCTGTGCATGTCTAAAAGTTGGTATGCAGTCCAGAACAGCCCAGGGAACAAGGTGCTAACAGTCGCATGTAGAAATGGACCCTTAAAGCATGCATGTGCACACACAGACACACATGCACATCCATGAACTTGCAAAGAAAGCCAAGGCGAGTGTGCCTGCACGAACGGCTCAGAAGAGAAGTGATACCTCCACAGCGTGATTCATCTCATCCTAGAAGAGGTTCCAAAGATAGCTCAGATGAATCACCCTCTGGCAGTTCTTCCTTGCTATAAAAAGAGTGTACTGTGACTAGTTCAGATTTAACTAACTGTCTGCTTTCTTAAAGGATCATAGGAGCGCATCTGTGAGTTGTTCTCAGATGGAATGAGGATCTGGGGGCAAAACCACTGGTATGAGGAGGTGAAGCTCCATTGGTTCACAATGGCCCTGAAACCACTTAAGCCTATGACTAGCCGAGCCTAAAATCTTTGATAGGCTCTCTCTGACTAGCCCAGTGATGTACTTGTGAGTGAGAAGATATAAGAAACAATAAACAATTTTCCGTGAAGCTAAACAGCTACTGTTGGAGTTATACATAATATTATCCACCCCGCCACGTCTGCCTGATGGAGGGCATTGATGTCTGCTGTTTCCTCGTTCATACAGATGGCATCAGTCCTCAAGTGGTGTTTAATTTCTTGGGACTAAAGAACTCCTGGTACTTCTCCTAAGCAGGAGTGGACCCACGATGAGCGTTTCCCATGTCGTGCATGCTGCTGCCAAACAGTTTTTGAGTTTGTTATGCGTGTCAGGGTTTCTGTGGATTTCTTCTGTGTGGGAAGTTGACCGAGTGTAAGCGTAGGGGGAAGGAGGGGCCATCTTCACCTGTCAGAGACAGGTTTGTGGCTGGCAGGAGTCTCCCCTCATCAGTGGTCCTCTTCCAGTGTTTGAATAAAATGGCAAGTAGACACAAGACAATCTTTTCTTTGTACAAGATCTATCTGTGAAAATGTATATATATTATCCATTCTACATTTTTTCTGTACCGTGAACCAAATTAGCATTTCATCCCATATAATAGCCTTTAAAAAGCAATACTTCAAAATACATTAGGTTTCTCCTTACAAGTACTTTCTGTTAGTGTACACTGCCAGAAATGAGACCCAAGTGATCTTTGTCTGAAAGAGACATCCTTTGGTATATAGGCTCCAGCTGTCAAGGCGAAAGGATAGACCTACCCAAATTAGAAGTAAATGCACTCTGGGATCATTCTGTGCTCTTGAATGAGAAGGGGAAATGACCATATTATCAACATGTGTCTGTCTGTGGCATGTATATAACAAAACAAAGCTGAAATGAGGTTTCTGCTCATTTTTATCTTGATCTGCTCTATTGCAAGGTGTGGAGATTTACAGAACACTAGGCACTGTTTGTGCTCTGCAGATAACTGGTGGCTCTTGAGGAAAGCTGCACTTGAATTAGAAATTTCAGAGACATTTAAAGGATTGGAGAGTTGAGCTGATAATTCACTAAGTGGCATGCTTCTGTCTGAGTTAATATTGAACTGATATCCCAAAATGGTGCTAAGAGGCACAATGTTCCTGGAGATGGTTGATTACAGATGAGCTGTGTAACAAATGTCCTGAACTGATGACTAAAATCTCCTGCTACTTTAGATAAGCAAGATCGTCTTATGCTGAGACTTAACTCTGTATTAGGTAATTGTCTTCTGCATATGTCAATTAGCCCACATGTTTTATTGAGTAACTTGTTCTTGATTTATTTTCTAAACTGCTAAAACATGACTTTGCATTATTAAACAAGTGATGTTACAATGAAATGATGTGTATGCATAATACATGCTTGCTCAGGATATTTGCATCCTTTCGGGTTTTTTATCTATGCCACAAAGAGCTATTATTTTTATCTGTGATCAAATTTGAAGTCAGATATGAGCTGAAATAACTGGTTGCTCTCTGGAGAAATGAGGTATTTCTATGTTTGGGCGTAATTCAGTGCAGACTGGAAAGCACCATGTCCAGAAGTTGGGACAGTATGGTCAGTTCCTGCTGGAGAAGGGAAACTGCTTTTCTTGGAAGCTGTTAGAAACAGTATCTTTTTTGTCTGTTTACAAAATAATTGTCTGTAAAACTAAAAGAAATACAACATTTTCTGTGTTTGGCAGATCAGTTTTGTTACCTGAGAATTAATAAACAATAGCATTGTCTGCTTGTCTGTATGTAGCAATGGCCATAGGCCACTGTATGAGACAGAATTTCAAAGACTGGCTCAAGTTATGGCTTAGCCACAATTCACTGTCCTGGAATACCAGAAGGTTACCTCCTGATCAAAGGCTGGCCTCTTTCTAAAGAAATACCACAAGAATTTAGCTGTTCAACTTTGGTTTTGTACTGAGTTAATTCCCCCCCTTGTGTTGTACACACAAGAGCATGTTTAGACGGATAAAAGAGCATCTCAATTTGTAGCTGCTGCAGGCTCAGGATATTCCATATTCATGAGGAACAGAGAGCTTAATGAGTAGATGCTGAGAGCTGAAGTGAGCACGTGCTTTGAGTGTTGTTCTTGTTAGACTCCGAGGACAACCTAGGTCTGGCATCTTGGCATGCTGGCTTTGCAGCCTAAAGTTCACATGCCAATGTCTATAGGTAAGTCCTCCCAGTCCCTGGGTGCATTTATGCTTGAAGACTTCCATTCAGATATTGGTCCTTCCTTACTTAAAATCATCAGAAGTTTTAATTTCCTGCTAGGTCAAATGCCATACAAATATGTGCTGTGGAACTGACCTTTCAAAATAATCCATTTCAAGTTGAGACTTTGCACTTCAGTGTGATTCATGATGTGAGGCTGAAAAGCAAAGAAAGCATTTGGTAGCACAGGGCAGCCATTTCTCCAGCAGCAACAGCTCCAGGATCTTGCTTTTTGCCCAAACAGAGTCCTTGCAGTCAACGTCTTCTAAAGCGTCTTTCTACATTGTTGACTGTGTCTAGACCAGCAAATGCATGGGGCTTTTTCTCCTCTCTCCTTAGAGGTAGAGATAGATATATGTTTGCAGAGACTTTCTCTAAAATAAACTTAGAGATCAGCCAAATTTCAAGTAACATGATGGTCATTTTGGGTGTCCAACTTGAGACACTTCAAAGAAGGTTCTTATTGTCAAATGACAGGAGTGCAGTAATTTATCTTTAAAGTGTGTCACATAGGACAGAGAAAATAAGTTTGCTATAATAATTTGTATTTATGCTTTTCTCTTAGAATAAATTAGTTACAACAGGTAACAGTGAAGTCATCCACTAAGTCTTGCACCACTACTACTGTTTGATGTTATGTGACCCTCACACTCCTTCCCAACTACATAAATATATTGATTCCCTCTTGGCAAGTCGTATGACAGGCCATATTTTTCCACAGATTTTAACTGTTATTGGAAGGAGCAAGTAAAATAGTAATTTCAGGGGGTGAGAACTGTTAAATTTGTGAAATTGTAGACACTGCAGCAATATTCCAACAATCAGATGGCAACCAGTGGGCAGATGAAGCAGTTAAATGTGGAGCCATTTCTGTAGTTCTGCCCTCCCCCATTTCTAACGAATACACATAAAAGTATTTGAAAAAGGTTTCAATTGCATAGTGAAGCCTTCCTGTTAAAGACAATAGGTCTTCTCGGTGGAACTCCTCAGTGCTGAGGACATTTGACATCTGATTGATTAACACCTGTTTGCCTGGAGGTCTTTTGCATTCCTCCTTAAAATCACCTACCCTATAGGCATAGCATCAAATACAACCCTGTGTAGTTAGCGGCTGGGTAAAACGCAGTGCCACAGAGCTGAGACCTGGCTGCAGCAATCCACTCTTCTCTTAGTTATTGCAATTCAGATGTAGAAACCACATAGCCTGCTGTGAAGGGAGTAGAAAATAAAGCAGTAAAACATTTGAGCTTCACAGGTCATTGAAAAACCCGTGTTCTTCTCTCTATATTGTTTCTTGTGGGAGGTCACAAGTGAGTTCTGTCCGTAAGAATCCAAGTTATAGTTCAGAAAGCAAATCTCTCTTGTCTCTGTCCCCAGGAAACTATTGACCAATGTCAGAAGAACAGGGGAAGAAAACTCACAAAGATGGACTTAGTCTACTTTTTTTTTTTTTTTTTTTGACAAAAGAATATATGCGTAAAGGAGAGAACTAGCTAGCCCTTGCCTCTGCCACACAAATTTTCTAGGCTATGCCGCTCCCAAAACACAAGCAGCTTCCCTAATCTAATCTGAGCTCTGAATCATTACATTACTGAAATGAGACCTACAGCTCTCCCTTAAATCATATTGCAACTAAAAGCTCTTTTTCTTTTTTTTTTTAACTCTTACCGTCTTTGACAACAACCTGTTATGCCAGCTTAGACCTGTTTTAAAGGCTACATCATATTAGATCTCTTCTTAGTTCCACCAAACTAAACATTGGGTTTGGTGCACACATATTGACACACTAAAATGTAGAATCACACTGAATAGGACATAACCCCCTCCTTATGATGAAAAAATTTACACATACTTTGAAATTAAATCATATTAAAAGTGAGATTTAGAGAAAACCAGTAATAGTAACAATAGCAGAAAGGACACTTTGTTACTATTTGGCCAACGAAATATTTTGTATTAAAGTTTTCATTGATTTAAAAGATACTGTGATACCATGCACTGCTGCATTGTTAGTGGTATTTAGAAGCTTATTTCTATTAATAGATACATTCTTTACCAAGAAAACCTTTTTCTCTTCAGTGCCTGCAGCACCTTACTCAGCCTTTTTATAATCTTCCATCAGAAAACAAAGAAGTGAACTCCCTGCTCTATAAGCAGAAGCATTATAAGAAACTATCCGGAGAATTATGTTAAGGAAGGAAACTGGTTAAGGACTTTCAAACTTAATTACAACACTAGTTCCCCAACTTTTCTGTTTGCTTTGCAGTCTGCTTATAATCCTACTTCCATTTGCAAACCTTACTACAGGGAGTGAATTTTTGTAAATTAAAGCCACATTCAGGCAAAGTTTACAGCTTAAGTAAAATGCACATTAATCCAAGAAGACTTAAAATTTTAACTACAGAACGTATAGCGTGGAGCAATGAAAGCAATCTTCAGCATCATTGCTAACTCTTTCTCTCATGCAGCTTTCAAATGCATAGTAGCAGAGCAGTGGGATTCAGGTTGTGAGAAATCCTACTTTAAGGAGAAAACCAGCTACTCGGAGATAGCTAGCTAAAAACTGGGAAGAACAACTGAAATTTTTAAATAGGTGGCTGAGAAGCAAACCTGCTCTGCTGCTGGATTTTTTTTTTTTTTAGTTTAACAGTAACAAAAAATGTCACAGATTTAGCAGTCCTCAAAGTCTAGGGCAAACACATGCATCCATTTTGCTGTTCAAAATGTGCTCTCAGAAAGCCAGGTCTCCATTGCTGCAGTTCCTTCTTTCTAGCAGGACACATCATTCGCTGCTCAGCTTGACAGATGATCTTCCTCCTTTCCCTGATCTTTAAGTAAGCAAGAATTGGAACTCCTTACTTTCCCAGCTCTCCCCAATATCTGATTGTTATTAGGTGGCAATTTGTTCCTGCGTATGCTATGGCTAACTTTCTGTGCTGTGTTATGTAGCTAATTAACACACCAAAACAGAAAAAGCATGGTAGAGGAAAGGTAGTAAAAACATGGACAGAAGAAGGATCCACATCACAAGCTAGAAGAAACTGAAATGAAACTGCAATAACATTTGTTTACTGAGCACAACTTGTTTGATAGAGACAAACTCCATCATTCTCTTCTCTTGCTTAAACTCTCATGTTTCTCTGAGGTTCTTTCAAACTATCATTTGACTTACAAATGTTATCATTAGAAAGATAAAAAGCCATTATCTCTTTGTGAAGAAAACATGTTAAAGGTCCTTGCAGCAGCTTAGGCATAAATAAAAGAATTTTGTAACAACAAGAACTTTCCAACCATAAGTCTACATTGTATTTACTGGATTGTAAGGAAAAAAAAAAAAAATCATCAAAATTAGAGTATTTAATTATTTGTGTAATAGTTTGAACAATACTGCATACTGTTAGCAATGGTAGTTGTTAAGGAATAAGAAACAGAGTCTATGCCGCACAGAGAACTGTTTTATTAAATTTCAGATCTCATACTATGGCACAAGGGAAGTATTAAAGCATATTAGAGTCTTGCCAACAAATTCAGATGAAACATAAAGGGATAACACAGAATATAAGGTTGAAAATCATTAAGTTAATCCACAATGCAGAGCTTTGTATACCAAAAACAATTTTTAAGCATAAATGCAAAATCTAATGACTATACAAACAAATAGATAAATAAAATGGAAATAACCAGAAAAGCATGTTAAAATGCCTTGGATTTTTTACCATCTTTGACTGTGTCATTCTGTTCAAATTAACCCAACACAGGACTGAGTCCATTGAACAAAGTAATCTGAAACCCAGCTCTCTGAATACACTATCTTTGTGATCTGAAGATAAGGAAATCTAAACATCCTGAAATCTAAAACCAGAACTTAACAAAAAGATAATCTACACATGGCATGTAAAGTTAATTAAAATTGTTTTAAAAAGTTCCTGGATGGACTGAATAATACCATGATGCCTCACTAGAAACAAATACATTCTCAGAAGCTGAACTGCCCCGTACTTGTTCCTGGTCCTTTATAGACCACTGTATCATTTGAAATAGCTGTAAATAAGCATATTACCTTTTTAGTGCACAGGAGATGGAAAAAAGCAATGATGATACTTTGGGGTTTAGAACTCACCATTTATACTTAAAATTTATATTACATTTGACTAGTCAGGTTGGGAAACAAACATAAAATACATATATTACTCACATTGGTCTCAAAAATTGTTTAAAAAACTAGACTGCAAAACTAGAATTATATGGAAATTACTGACTTCACTAATAGTTTAGTTTCTGAAGTGATAAAAATATTTTTGAAACAGTGACCTTCTTCATTACAAAACATCACCATTCCTGACAAATATTTTCAGTTGTACTCTTACCAAGAAAGTCCCTTTATTCAGATTTTTTCTATGACTTGAGCCAAATGAACGCCAATACAATTTATCTAAGTCAAATGCCAGACATAAATGACGTTTTTCCCTATTACAACCATGTAGTTCTAGTTCCAACTAGTTCCACCCATCTGCACTAACTTGGTAGTGATCCCTTTCCAAAAGCCACATGGTGGGGGAGAAGCTATATAAGCCTTTCAGGGAATTTAAAAAAACCTGCTATTGTAAAAGCAAAAAAAATTTAAAAGGATACCTTAAAGGGTAATAAATATCATAAGGGTATCTTTAGTAACCTCTATTTTCAAAGACTTCAGAATGTGATGTATATAATGCAAATGATGTCCTTGAAACGGATTGTTCCTGTTCAGCACATTTCTTAATAATGGTTGCTTATACAACAGTTTAGCTGTCCATAGTATTCCTTCAATAAAAATTGTCATGCCCTTGTGTTAGTAGCTTCCAAATTACAGTAGATCCTACAAAAGAAAAAAGGCTTCCAGCACTATGCTTCCTGTAAAAATGTTTCTCCTGATATTTTGTGTTGCAATCCCTATTTAAAATCAACTATCTATCTTCTATAAACTAAAAAAAAAAAAAAAAATATTTAAAATATACTCCCTAAAATCCATGTTTTAATGCTGACTCCTTTCCTATATGCTTTTGGATATGACAGAATGACAGAAAACAGAAACTTAAAGAAGACACAAAAATGAGGAGGAAAGTAGATGTTAAAATGGGCAGCAGAGTGAGGAAAAGAAAACACCCCTTCAATCTTCAAATGCCAGAAGTTAAAAAAAGATTTCTATAGATATAGATATGTGCTTGAAACCTCTCTTCTCAAATACAAAACTTCGAGCAGTCAAATCATTACTCCTGTTTTCAATGCCTAGTGACAAACCAATATTCCATCTAAACAATGTAAGATATTTTCCTGTAAGTGCTCCTCTAGCATGCCCATCTTTCTGCAAATTGAAAAAATTCCAGATCCCCAAAACAGAAACTAATTTTAAAGAATATATCTGTTACCACATCAATCTTTGTATCTACTTCCACCAAAATATTGCACCAAATAATTCTCCATCTTTCTTCCAACAGTCACAAAAATGAGCCAATATAGCTTTAAGAGACTAAAGCTTCTGTAGCAACATGTATTAGCTTAGGCAGGACCAGCATGAAGAACTTCTTTCTGCTAGATCAGCCCTGATTGTAGGCAGGAAGGGCAGATTTTAATGTTTTGTAAGGAGCTTTCCCATTGCTTATGATTAAAAGGTATGCAAATACAAGACTTCATTTCAGATCTGTAGGAAATTATATTAGGCAGAATCCTTTGATTCACAAAGCGTTAACGAGCTACAGTTAATTAGGTGAACTAATGGTGCTCTTGCAACACTAATAGAAACTCCGGGTTACCCGGCACTCCTGATGCATTAGAGCCAAATACATCTTCCAAGGTATACTTAAATGGCCATTAGCATGGTACAGATGGACCAGGCAGTTTATGTAGTGTTTGAACCAACAAAACTTAATCCATAAAGAGGTAAACTATCCTCTTAATCATCCACTAATCAAACCACATTCATGGTTTCTTATTGATTTCCAAAGTACAATATCAACACGTGACCAGACCAGCACATTTAAGGTCCGCTACTACAAAGTCTCATTTTTACTCCACTACTTCCTCATAAAAGCAGTATATGTGAAGAAGAACCACAAACAAATGCTTCTGGTTTCTCACAAGGTTGTCTGGGGCCACAAGACAGCCTTGGTAAATCACTTGGTAGCAGCAGAAACGGTCTACGCAACAGGAATCAAAGAAATGGATGTAGGGTAATGATCTGACAAAAGAACACTTTCTGTATTACACCCACCATAACATGGATGAGAATAGATGGAACATATATGAAAAGGAAATATAATCTCCAGGTAATAGCAAATCTAAAAGCACATGTTAAATTTTGTCACCTAATCCATCTCAGAGTTCACAGAATGTTTTACCCATCTTCCAATTAGACTAAATATCTCACTGAAATCTCTTACAGTAACACAAAAATAATATGCCAACTCTTTGCCCATGACCTCTACGCCATGAAAATGTATTGGGGTTTTCATAATTTTGTTAATAAAATTATTTTTATCACTCTCTTCACATTCTATGAGCAACAACTCATCACTGTTTATTAACAAAAGAAGAAACTATACACAAAATTATGAAGAACCATTAACTTGAAATATGTGATAATTATAGGCTTTATAGTATCTATATTTTACCTAAAAGGTCATGTACATTTTAACAATGATGCTGGAATGAAGATCACAGAACAGAAATCTCTCTTAAAACACTCTTTTCCGCTGATGGTTACAGTTGAAACAGAACATTACAATTTCACAGAAATATTAAGATGGTCAAAGACTTGAACTGAATTTTGCTTGCTAATGCATTATTACAGAAGAGAGCACAGGAATAAGGAAAAAGAACAAAAAAAGAGAAGCATGGAGCATATATAGAAATCTGATATGAAATACGTAAAATGTTATAGGATTATTCCCCTAATTCCTCAAATCAATTTTCTGACATAGCTAAGTACAAAATTAAAAAAAAAGCTCTCCAGACTGTTCTTACATTCTAATTGTTCAAAATATTCCCAACTTAAAAGTATTATGTTTTTGCCATTGGATTTTTCAACACTATAAAAAAATTATTCAGATGGAAAATAAATAATAATAAAATAAATAAATAAATAAAAATCCTGGATGACACTCCTGTTTTTTACAGTAAAAAGAGAAAGGGAAAGAAAGAAAAGAGCACGTAATACTTAAAATTTCAATTTTTAAAAAAACAGATAAGAGTTTTATTATTATACTGCAGGTTGAGCAAGAAATCTAATGTATCATTTCTTTCATAAATAACTTTCAAAAGAAAGTCATTTCCTGTCCGGTCTAGTTTTGAACTTGGAATACAAAGAAGGAAATAACTGCATGGAACTACTAATGATTTAAGGAAGACAAATAATTCTGCTTTTAAAGAGCTTAGTTAGGGTATGAGTTGATTCTTGGAGAAGAAAACAGTATTATGACTAAGCAAACTGAGAAGGAAATGCACTGGAAGCACAGGCAGATGCTAATGGAAACTCTGATAGCAAGTAATATGTTTGTTTCTTCTACCCACAGTACTTTCTGAATATAACCTGCTGTAATTTGGAAATACACGAAATAATTTGTACAAGTGGATTTTTTTTCCTGTTAATGTTTTCTCTGTGCTAATACACCTTTTGCAATTTTAGTTACAGAAAGCATCGAGACCTCTCCCCCCCAAAAGAGACTGACATGAAAATTTTTATCCTTCTGTAGCCTACTTCAATTTAGAATCATAGAATCATAGAATCTTTAAGGTTGAAAAAGACCTCTAAAATCATTGAGTCCACCCGTCGACCCAACCCCACCAT
>NW_008795853.1:1436754-1444425 GCF_000699145.1 Aptenodytes forsteri | reverse complement strand
GTTGCCCTTCTCTGGACACGCTCCAGCACCTCGACGTCCTTGTTGTAGTGAGGGGCCCAAAACTGAACACAGTATTCGAGGTGCGGCCTCACCAGTGCCGAGTACAGGGGCACGATCACTTCCCTGCTCCTGCTGGCCACACTATTTCTGATATAGGCCAGGATGCCATTGGCCTTCTTGGCCATTTAGCAAAGCAATATGTTGTTTTTTCTGACACAACTGCATCAGCAAGTTAAAAAAAGAAAAATGATGACACACAACAGGCCTCATTACTACTGAAACCATGTTGGCAGAGTTCAACCACACCACAGGACGTATTTGTCCAAAATCTGTTTGAGAAAGGTGACTAATTTGCAACAAGTTACCAAATGAGATTTCCATCACAAACTCTCCCATTTGACTGCTTAAGAGGTTGCTAATAAAAAATTCTGCAATGGATATTACAACTATGAAAAGTCTTTAATGTAATAAGTAGTAAACCAGCAGACATTAAAGGAGAGAAAGAGCAAAGGGAATGTGTACACATATCCTGAAGAAATCACTCTTAACACAGTAACAGTCTGAAACAGAATATTTCAAGAAGTACAGTGTTTAAAAAAACAAACAAAATCCCTCTGCACTTCAGTCAGGTTTTTACTTTCTCCACCTTGCTCCTGGGCACTTAGCAGGGAAAGAACCAAGAACACAGATGAGTCAATCATCTTGCTTCCATTTTTTTTTTTGGACTGGAACAGAGTTTTCTGACTGCTGAAGAGGCAAACTGCAAGGAAAGTAGCACTAAAAACATTGCATTCCAGATAAAGATACATTCAGCATATAGGATTTGAAGCAAGATGTCATTCCCAAGATTCATAGCCTTATAAATACGGGAGTTTTTTCTAAGTGACAGCAACAGCAACTCTTCTAGAATTTAAAGATATTAAATGGGTTTAATAGATTATAACATGATCAAAATTATATTTGTCATTTCTCACCCCACTCCTCCAGTTTTACTTGCAAAAACAACTGCCTTAGTTTTTTACTGAGATTTTCCTAAGGAAAAACATTTCAGGAGGCAACATTTGGCACAGAGAATTGCAGCTGAAATAATTAGTGTCACAAGTTATAACTGAAAAGAGAGTCTTACAGTGAAAAATGCCTGAACAACTTCAGTATAGATGGTAGTAATCAGTCTTGCTGATTTTTTAAATTGAGTATCAGAAAAACAAGTTTATTTTACATGACAGATGAAACAGAAAGAAGCTCCATTTTGCACAATAAATGAAACACCAGCCAGACTTTGTTTCAAGCACCAACACTGACCCTCAGGTCTTCTCTTCTAAAGGAACCTCTTGGAGCTAATAAATATTACAGTACTTCAGAGAATGAGGCTGCCCTCCTGGCCTAGGTCTGCCAGTCCAACCCAGCAACTCCAAACGGTTAATTTCCGCTTTCCTCAACAAAGACCAAAGACATCTTCACCATACTCCAGACCATGTTTTCTTCATTTCCTACCACATAAGGAAAATGAAAATCCTTTGAGTAGATCTATCCAAAATTCAGAAGGGCTGAGGTAGCAGGTACAATATTACCATAGCCACTTGGCTTATGCTCTCTCAATATCTAGAGGATACATGCACAAACTGTTATGATTCAAAGGGATTCAAAAGATACTTATAAACAAGCAAACAGACAATACCCCAAGCTCTCCTTGCTGGTAGGAAAAGAGTATTTTGCCAAATCTGGAATTAAAATGAATGTTAGAATTATTTAATCTATCTTAAAATAAAGACAGGGTTTATTCCACAACAGCAGCATTACATGGTATTCTATGCTTTATTGATTATGCATTAATATAATATATATACACCTTATTGAAACAAATAACCCTCCCCTACAACTTTCTGTACCTAAGATGAATACTCACAATAAAATCTTATAACTTAAAATTGAAAACTATTCCTGGATATGTGTATAGGGGCATGTGGCTAATATTCAGCTGAACTCATATAGTGATGTAAAAATTAATTACAGGCAGTAAGAAAGATCTTTTGCCTCAGGATACAGAAGTCAATGAAAAGCTGTAATAGTTAATAGTCAGCTGATTTTCAAGTAATAAACAAATAAAAAAGCCATACTAGACCAAAACAGCTTGTGTTTAGACATTTATTCAAATGTCTAAAATGTAATCTTTATATATTTCAACAGAAACATGCTATATTATCAGGAAAAGTAAAACAAAAAAATTGGCATTAATAGTGAACAAAAGAATATAAACTTCCAAGATCATATTTGTACATTTTAGACTTGTGTCATAAACCCCACACATGACTTTTTCCCCAGTTTTAACCAAGATAAATAAGCCCCCATAAAATAAGACATTTTTTATTTAATAGTTTATCAATGGGTAAGTTTTACATGATACACAGTAGTTTGTTTCAACTTCTGGCAGCAAGTACCGGATATTTCTACAGAAGACCAACATGAATTAAATACATATTTTTTAAATAAAAGAATTGTGTTCTTGTTAATCTTTGTCCAAAAGCTTTCATTTTGCTTGTCCAGACAGAAAGTTTCAGGCAAGAGCTGCATCTTGTTCTGTTTTGTATTGTTTAGCATCTTTAGTTTCACTAAACCAAGACATCAGATTTTTATTTATTTAATTATTGCATGTCCATGCTTGTTAGTGTCATGATGATATTTAAATGAAGCATTTAGTAAACAGCCTTTCAGATCAAAGGTCTTTCGCTGAACATCACTTTCAGAGACACATCTGGCATACACATATATTCTGAACTTTAAACCCAATACAGTATTTAAGGAAAGCAAAGGAGAAGAAAACTAAAAGGCTGTTATAGCAAATCTTTGAGCTATTTCATGAGCAAGGCAAGCAATTCCAGCTGCAAAAAGTTTGGACTATCTGCAAAAGGAGGTGTAAATGCTAAGGAAGCTTCAGTAGTGAAGACAGAACATAAATGAAATTTAAAAGAATAATAACAGCAATTAAAAACACCTCTCATAATAACATTTTATACCTTTAGAAGAACCCCTCCATAAAATCCAGCAAGATTTGAATATATTTTTCTGCAATGAAAGGTCAAAGATGCTGTCCCACATTAAGTTCTTAGGAATCAAGAACAATTTTCTGAAATATTGTATTTGACAAGTTAACAAACCTATTTTTAACTATGCATATCTTAAAATATTTCAAAAAATTATGCAAAATTTGAGAATAAACTCAGAAAGATTTTTAACTTTTTCCCCTTCCCAAACTTTAGTGATCTTGGAATTACTTTAGCCTTAAGGAATTTTGGGTTGCTTCAAAAATTATACTTATCATTCAAGTTTTGAAAACCTTGGCTGTACTGGATGAAATGGGATGTAATGACTTGTGATGATCATATTAACACTTCAAAGAAGGAAGTGTTAAAGAAGAGAACTATGGTTGCATTTATTTTCTTCAGTGCAACTTTTTGCTAGCAGCATTTCATACACAGCTAAATGGTTTTGACATATGACTACAATTAACAAAAAATTATAAACCCAATTGCTATCCATCTGGGAGGAGAGATTATAGGTTTTCCAAAGGCCTGTTAAACAAATAAGTATATTGTGTATTTGTTTTTATATATACAACATTAATCTGTTTTATCTGTCCTAAATGCAAATCAATAAACATTTTAAAAAGTCTTGAAAATGGTTAATTGCTTATACGTCATTGTGATTTTCTTGGTTTGTGCCCCATCATGGAAGACTGTACGTGGAATTTTTATTAAATTCAGTAAGTCTGTCAACAGGCAAATGCACTTCTACCAATAATAATGTTTAAAAATATTTATAAAACTCAAATTGTTTTAAGATTAAACAGGTTGCATAGATCCCCCAAGAAGGTTCTAACTTTAGCAACAAGACAACCCTCACAGGAAAAAAGCAAGAAGATTAAAACATGAAGACACACTATTTCAGTGTAATAAGCTTAAAATACTGCAGGATAAAAAGAATAGCTTTGAGAAAAATGTCAACTTAAAACTTGACATAATAAATACCGATTTTACTTCAAGATTTCAGTAATACCATTTAAAATAATTTATAAGATTTAATGACTTTTCAAATGGAGTACAGAAACAATTCAATATGAAGAATTTACAGGTCTTATGTAATTTTCTCAGGGCCCAATTCAACAAAATATGTATAGTCTTGTGGAGATACTAAGCCCTCCATTATCACCACATAGAACTGGATTTAAAATCAAGCTGAATGTCCAAACTAATGATTAGAGGTTCAACCTTCCATGGAAAGGGAAGAAACGGCAGTAACTGTATGACTAGAAGACAGTTACTTGGATAAGAATTCATGCAGCACTTTTTGTGCACTTTCTTTCCCTCTTCTCAGGCAGAAGCGCTGAGACTCACTATACATACTGTATCTCTACTCTGGCAACACTTATAGGGAAGCAAAATCACAAACATTAATCTGGAAAGATGTTATGAAATTGCATAAGTCTTTAAATGATCATGGCAAGAAGGAAAAAAAAACCTCCCGCAGATTCCGCGCTGCAGGCCGCTCTAGGGTCTACAGGCTCCACTGTCACAGAGGAAGGTTGAACTAAACAGATCATTAGGCATACAATCAGATCAAAAAAAATCAACAAAAATCACAAGGACTGACTTGTTGTGCTTGGTCATTAAAATATTAATGCAGTCTTTGCTCCTACTGTCTCCAAGTATGTGCAAATAAACATGGATGGTCACAACTAGCAATGATAGCAGTGAGATATGATTATTAACAATAAAAAGAGGGGTTGGGTGTAAAAAGAATAATGTATAGATATATAAAACATGCTGAAATGGTAGAAACAATTTATATTCAGTTAAGGTTCAGATTCCATTGAGTTATATCTATTTGATCACTCCATAATGGACAGTTTCCTGCCTTTTTGGTGCTCTTCATGATACCTAAAAGCTAGTGGAATATACATTCATGTATATTTTAAAAGTCATATGAGATCAAAGCTAGAAGAATCTATTTCATGCCAAAATAGTTAAAGCAAAATTAAAAGCTGACAAACGTTCTCAGATGCCAGGAAGACTGGGTGGAGAAAGGGATACAAACTAATTTTTGAAAACAGTAACACAAAGGCACACGGAAATTTTTTTCTCATTCAGTTCTTAAGTACTATAGTAAAGAGCAGAAAGCAGTCCCACCCTAGAGCCTTAACAAAGACCTCTATGATTGTTCTTGCTTTCCTTTTCCTACTCTTGACCACTCTCTGGAGAGTATCATTTGGGGTCATTTACAAAGGCTGCTTTTGACTTTTGGTTCCACTTTCAAACATTTTATGTGTGCAAGTTAAAGCAGGATCAAAGCTTCAGAAACGATCACCTTGTTAAATGATATTGTAAAGGCCCAAGATTACATGCTTCTTTACATAGACAAATCATCAATTGTTCTTAAATAAAGCAGAAAAATTATCTTTTTTTTCTGACAGAGAAAAAGTGGGATATTAGTCTTTTCCTAGTTAAAACAAAACAGAAAAAAACCAACAGTAGTTCTTCATATCCCAGACAGAACTGGCTCTTCACCATATTTTTATATCCTGACAAATGTCAGTATAAAGTTGACATTCATTACCTTGGCATTTATTTTGAAAAGCAGCCATTTCTCAATTTTCTATTTGATGTTTGCCTATAGCTTCCACAAAAGGAAAAGGTCTTCGGTTTCTAGCTGCTAAGCTTTCTCAGAGTGAGATTTTCTCGTCATCAATTTGTCATCATCTTCTAGTAACATATTATTTTCCTCTTTGAAAAGTATTAACAGTTTATTTTAAATTAAGTGAACAAGGATTGATAGATGGATCTGTACACTCTACAGACATGAAAAACTGAAAACAGAAATTGAAAGGAAAATTTGAAATTTTCTGGAAATACCTGTCTATGTAAGAAAACCTCTACAGAGGTAATATAGTTTTACCCATGCCTCTACTTTAGTCTTATCCTAACAAGTTGCAAAATACTAGGGAAACATTCACCTGTTGTTCACTACTTACTACATGATTAAGTCACCTATGCCCATGTAGCTGTATACCTTACACATACATCTATAAAAAACCACAAGGGAACATGCATGTTCATGGCACTTGACTTTTAATGAGATGTTGCACTCAAGTCAAAACTAATTTCCATTGTTAAAAAGACACTTCACAAGATGGTTTGATTTCATACGAAACTGCAACTCTCTATCCCTGTCTACAGTCCTTCAGATTAATTTAATGATGTTATGGGTTGACAGTTTCTTTTTTTAGTAATACAAAAGGCATTTCTTCTTTCTCTCTTCCACTCTCCATTTAATCCAAAGTGGCTGAACTGTTTCTGCTGAAACTTACCAAAACAAGCCAATTCACCTGCAATCGCAGGCCAAGCTACCTGAAAGGTGAAAGTTTCAGGACATTATGTGTAAGTGATTTACCTGAACTTCATAGTAATACTACCGATATACTTGTAGAAATATCTTTAAATGTGTACATAATGGTTTAATGGTAACACTTGCACAAGACATTTCTACAAGTAAAATGATCATTAAACCATCGTGAACAACTCAAAGGGTGGAGGAAATAAATAACTAAAATTAGGAATGTAATCAAAACTTCTCTATAATTTCTCAGCAATTTTTTAATATTGATTAATTTTCTGTGAAGCTCCAAGAAAGTAAGGACCCATTATGATTCCTGCTACACTCTTGGGAAAACAAGTATCACAAGACAAGTCGGCGGGACAGCTGGAAGGACTAAGTATATACAGCTCCCAGACCAACTCTCTGTCAGTCGTATCATAATGTGATTTAATATTGCGGCTGAAGAAAGGAGACTGTGCAAGACGGCAAGAGAAGAGTTTCTCCAGAATGTCAGTACGTGTCCTTTTCCTACGTGTAAAAGATATTTGCAGATGTCATTATACAAATGCATTCTAACTCAGGGTAATGGTTCAGTAGCCTTGTCTGCAATGGTGACTCCCATAGGGTTTACAATATAGAGTAACAGATTGTCTGAAGGCTGTAAATATTAATCACGTGTTTTCCACTCACCTGCCCTCCTGAGTGCATGAAGATATTTGCATCCATCAAATGCTACAGAATTATAACAATCTGCATTCCCCACTTCACTATACCT
The DNA here is from genome assembly GCF_000699145.1 of Aptenodytes forsteri. Taxonomy (NCBI): domain Eukaryota; kingdom Metazoa; phylum Chordata; class Aves; order Sphenisciformes; family Spheniscidae; genus Aptenodytes; species Aptenodytes forsteri. The sequence goes on along the minus strand of NW_008795853.1, from coordinate 1,437,281 downwards.
ATCCCATACATTACACCAGAAGAAAAAGAGCATGCAGTTTTAAGAGTCATTTTGGGGCGGGGGGAAGTAATCCAGTAACAACTTACATTAACAGCGCTGACAGGAAAGGGGGAGGGAAGAAAGCTACGGACTTTCTTAGGACTGCAAGAGAAACTAAAAGATCCCAGCTTTTGTGATCCCGCAGAAGCTATTTATAAATAAACAGCGAGAGAGCAGGCGAGATGCTAACGAAGACTCAGATCCCTTCTCTGCAGTCCTGAGTTAGTGGTTTTATTTTTTAATCCATTCGATTCCGACAGAAGCCACTGCAGGGAACTGAGCAGATGGGCAGAGCGGTAGACAAGCAAACGAAAGGGTATTACCTTGCGAGAAGCGGAGCCCTGGGTTCAGATGCTCCTGCTGCTGTTTCAGGTGCAGGGGAGGACACGGGAAGCTGAATGGCTGCACGACTGCAGCTGCCCCGTGCTATTCCCGGCCGTCTCCGCCTCCTCCCCTCGGTGGCCGCCGCCGCCTCCGCCGCCGCCCCT